>NC_092338.1:349505000-349810000 GCF_046630445.1 Rutidosis leptorrhynchoides
CTTTTGACCTCAAATAAATTTTGATTTAGTGTTTTAGAACTTTACCATTACAAAGTAGACATTATGAAGATTCTAACGATATTTGATTCATCAAAAACGGAGTTACGGTCTAAAAGTTACGACCAAAACAAGTTCAAATCCCGGAAAAAATGTGCCAGACGCATATTGCGGGTGCCAGGCGCAATTTGCAGCTGGCTGGGGTTCTTCAGTGCCCAAATGGGCACATTTTTGTAGCCCACTTTTGCAGCCCGGCCGTAATTTGCGGCCATGAGGCGCAAATTGCGGCTAGAACGTATTTTAGGTGATTTTCTTGATATTTTGAGTTTTAATGAGGGGTATTTGAGTCTTTTCACTTTGTGGACAGTTTGAGACCATAAAAACTGATCCAAAGCTTATCCTCAACTCATTTCTCACTCTTTCACCTACACACTTCCACTTTAGAGAGAGAATTAGAGTTCTAGAGAGAGAGCTCATTTTGGAGAAGAAGGAACCCAATTCTTGCCTAAGTCTAAGCTTTAAAGCTATTCCCTACATCTCTAGCTACGTTTTAGTGGTAGTGGTAAGTTTTAACTCCGAGTTTCATGTTCAAATTGATTTGTAGCTAGGGTTTGTTCATGTTGTAAGACCCATTTTAGTGTTAAAGGGGTGAATTTGGGCAAACTTGATATATGGAAACCCTAAGGGTTGTAATCTAGGGTTTAGTCTCGTGATTTGGAGTTTGTAGGGTTAATTGTGTTGTTGAATTACTAACACACTTATGTGTTAGTGAAAGATTGTTAATGCGATTCAAGCTTGACCCAATTTTGGGTCTTGACTTTAAAATGAGTCAAATGGATAATGGTTGACCTAGTTGGGCAAGATGGGTATGAAAATACCTCAAATTTGTGTTAGTTGGTGTTATTGGACTTTAATCACTAGCTTATGGTGATTAATGATAGTCTTGGCTTTGAATGGGCGATTTTTGTGCAAATGGGCCATTTAATGCAATTAAGTCATTAAATGCACAAGAGTTAAGTGTTGGTGTCTAGTCCAACTAGTTTGTATGTTGATTGTGTACTTAATGTATTAGGTACTTTGTTTTGAAGCTTGCGGAGTTGTATAATCATCACCTAAGCGATAAGGTGAGTGGAATAATTATACGTGTATGTATATAATGTATTTATTTGTGTAGCGTGAGATATGAAGTGTCGAGGTGCTAAGACACCACGTTTCACGTGATGAGTGAAGTGTCAAGGTGTTAAGACACCACTCCGGAAAGTATATTGACAGGTGAAGCATCGAGGTGTTAAGATGCCACCGGGGGTGAAGTATCGAGGTGTTAAGATGCCACACGGGGGTTAGTGATACGCGGTTTTAAGTACACTAATGGATGTTGTGAACTTCGATGGTCTTTCGCGAGTACCATTCCCTTATTCGATTGGTTAACCATGGTTATGTGTTGTAGTGTAGTATATTATATTGTTCGGGTTATATGCTATTGTTTGTGCTAGCTTGTGGTATTGGAGATTTAGCGTTATACTTTGCAATGGTATGCTAATTAGATTGTTAGCGTGTATACGGTAATTGTGTAAGTGATTGCAAGCAAGGAGGTTATATATGTATCTGTATAATTATTGCATTCACTAAGCGTTTTGCTTACCCTCTCGTTGCTTACTCTTTTTAGTTTTCGGCGTGGACAAGGGCAAGGGTATTCGTTTGGATTAGAGACCTCCATCTAGTGGGCTATTGGAGGGAATTTTTTTGGATGCGACCTAGATGGGTAGTTTAAACCCAAATGCCATGCTCGTATTTTATTTGGCAATTAAACTTATGGGTCGTTATTACATTTTGAATTGTACTAAATGTTAAATACTCGAAGCATTGTACGAAACCTTTATGTCATGGTAGTTGTTTATTAATCGAGTAACGTATTTGAATGTTGTACAATGTCGTTAATGTTTTTTAAAAAAAAATTGTTGGTTTAAAGACGGGTTGAGTCGTTTCAATCATAAGTCACGCGGGCAGCATAACGGCTAGAAAACTGCCAAATTAAACAATATTGCAGTACTGATATGCATCGGTATGGTTGCACATGCATCCGTACGGTTGCAAATCCATCCATACGGTTGCATCGTGCACCCGTACTGTTCCACACCCACTGCCCGGTTGCACCAACACCTCAGCATCCGTACGGTTGTACATGCACCCGTACGGTTGCACAGTCTACCCGTGCGGTTGCAAGCTATAACCGTACGGTTGTATTCATCGAGCAACAGCAGCAGAAACTGACGGGTTTCGAACCAAAATCACTCAAATCTCGATTTCTAAATGTTTGACACCGAGCGAAGCTTAGAAAACATTTATAACAACTAAAGGAACAAAACCATAACGTTTTACACCAAACCAACATCAAAATCTACCAATTTGACATCAAAACCCACTTAGATAAAAACCTAACTAAAGACTTCATTTAAACACAGATTACATCGTGAAGACGAATGATTCTTACCTTTTTATGACCACGAAATCAGTAGCAACTGATTACACAACACAATTTAGACTCTAAATCAAGATTCAAGAGATTAGGGTTTCAAAGGAGTGAAAGTTAGGTACGAAGTAATATTTCTAATTTTGGTGAAATGGAGGAATAATCCAGATTCAATCTATTTATATTGGGTTATAAACCCATACCCTATAACACACGGGTACTTACCAGTTTTCTGGTAACTTTCGTACTTAATTTGACTGCCTTAATGGAGTCCAAATTAAACAAACGAACCTGTTCTATGACCCTTGTCACAAACTGGTTTGAACTAAACAACCAAATAATTTAAACATATAATTATTATAATAACATACAAACATACCCAAGGTCAAAAGGGTCATTTCAACTAGGCCCGGTAACAGGATGTTACACCACTCCCACTACCGTGGGCGAATCTCCATCCGATTAAAAATAATTCATATGAATTCCTTCTTCTGGATGACCTTGAAACATGAGTGTCTTCTACAAATAATGCTCTTGCTGTCACCTCTCATACTCCAATAATTGAGGCATCTCCCCTTAAAACTGATGAAGCTTCTCCCTCAAGTCAAACAAATATCTCTATTTCTGAGGAAACAACTCCTCCCGCACTTCCTATTGATGAAAATGTCGATATACCCGTACCTCTGTGGGAAGAGAATTCCACCTATCATACTGTCAATACAGAACCAACATGATCATCATCTTCTTCATATGTTGATACTTCTTTTGACAATGAAACAAATTCCCCACTTCTGCACACCACCAAATGGACCATGGATCACCCAATTCATCAAATCATTGGTGATCCAGATGCTCCAGTTCAAACTCGGAATGCCTCCAACAATGAAAATCTATTTGCTACCTTTCTGAGCAAAGTAGATCCCAAGTCAGCTCATGAGGCACTTCAAGATTCCGACTGGTCAATCACCATGCAAGAAGAAATTCATCAATTTGACCGTCTTGAAGTATGGGAACTTGTTCCATGTCCACTTGGTAAAACCATCATTGACACCAAGTGGATCTTCAAAAATAAGATGGATCCTCACATTATTGTCATTCACAACAAAGCACGTCTAGTTGCCAAAGGATATAGAAAACAAGAAGGGATTGACTATGATGAAATGTTCGCTCCTGTAGCTCGCCTAGAAGCCATCCGTCTATTCCTGTCCTATGATGCACACAAGCAGTTTACCGTCTATCAAATGGATGTAAAAACTACTTTCCTGAATGGCGTACTCCAAGAAGAAGTTTATGTCAGTCAACCTGAAGGTTTTGTTGATTCCAAACGTCCCAATCATGTGTATATCCTGTCGAAATCCCTTTATGGACTAAAATAGGCACCCAAGGCTTGGTATGAAACCTTGACTTCTTTTCTTCTCAAAAACGGCTTCTCCTGTAGAACCATCGACACGACTCTATTTATCAGAAAACAAAACAAACACATCTTGTTAATCCAAGTCTATGCTGATGATATCATATTCAATTCTACTTACCCCGCTCTGTGCTATGAGTTTTCTGAACTCATGAAAAACAAATTCAAAATGGCATGCTCGAAGAACTTCACTTCTTTCTGGGATTGGAGGTTACACAACTTCCAACTGGGATTTTCATCGGACAATCTAAGTATATCTCAGATATGTTCAAAAAGATTTAACTTTCCCGAGATGAAAATAAGCCCTACCCCAATGTCAATTAACATCTCCTTGCATGCTGATCTGGACGGACAACCGTATGACCAAACACTCTACTGGAGCTTGATAGGTTCATTGATGTATCTCACTGCTAGTAGACCCGATATCATGTTTGTTGTATGCATGTGTGCCCGATTTCAAGCTAACCCTAGATATTCCCACTATAAGGTTGTAATGAGAATATTTAGCTTTCTTAAGGGTACCGCTCACCTTAGACTTTGGTATCCCTTCGGGACTGGATTCAACCTCACGGCATTCACAGATGCTGATCATGGAGGTGACCAAGTTAACCGGAAAAGCACCTCCGAAGGACTTTAATTCCTAGGTAATAAATTAGTCAGTTGGTCATCTCGCAAGCAAAACTACATATGACTTTCTACAGCTGAATCTGAGTATATTGCAACTGCGAGATGTTGCTCACAAGTTTTGTGGATGGAAACCCAACTTCTTGACTATGAATTCAAATTCCACAAAATCCTGATCTACTGCGACTCTCAGAGTGCCATTGCTATTACCAGCAATCCGGTTCAACACTCTCGAACCAAACACATCGACATTCACTACCACTTCCTAAAGGATCATGTTGAGAAAGGGAATGTTGAACTCTACTTTGTCCCCACTAAAAATCAACTGGTTGACCTACTTACCAAGGCTTTAGATGAACCCACGTTCAAATACATGGTCGGTGAAATTGGCATGGTTGATTTCTCTGACATTTAGAAACACGACAAGTGCCTAGGGGGAGTAATGCACTTGCCTAGGGGGAGTATTGTGTTTTTTCAAAATCTGATGCATCACATTTTGAGGGGGAGATAAGAAAGATGGCTCTCACATAAATTACAGTGTGAGACCCAGTGTTATAATACGATTTTCAAAATCCAAAATGGCTTTTGCACAAATAACAGTGTAAAACCCGTTTTTTCAAACATAACTATCCTAAAACTTGCAACTATCTAGGGGGAGTTAAGATTTAAATGTCAGCAATGACGGAGGATGTATCCTAGTGACTACCTTAGGAGGATGTGTCCAAATGACTGCCTCGAAACAAACAGTCAGCAATGATGGAGGATGTGTCCAAGTGACTGCCTCAGGAGGATGTGTCTAAATGACTGCCCCAAAATAAACAGTCAGCAATGACGGAGGATGTGTCCTAGTGACTGCCTCAGGAGGATGTGTCTAAATGACTGCCTCATGTTTCCGGACTCAAAAGAAGTAAAACCTGAGAAAATTAAATTTTGAAAAATAATTGAAGTTTAAATTGGAACTTAATTATTTCACAGAATTTCTTAAAATTCTTATGGTTTTCGAGCTGTACCAAAAATCCCATTAAATCTAAATCTGCTCTAAAAACTCTTAAATTTTCGAGCATGCCCGAAAATCCAAACACATGCTCGAAAACTCAATGTTTTCGAGCAAATCCAAAACCTGGTGGTTCTCGAGCAAAATTGACCGAAAACAACGTTCTCGAGCTAGTTGACTGAAAACCAAAGATTTCGGTGAAAATGGTTTATAAAAGGTTTAACTTTTCACCTTTACTCCTATCACTTTCAAAAGTTCACTTTCAAAATTCAAATCGTCTGCACTCAAGAGAACCACCATCATCACTATTCATCATCCCCAACCTTGCCCTAATTTGGTATTTGTTTTCTTAATTTTGAGTTTAATTTCATTAAGATCGAATGTGTATGAACTGAATGTATCTTGTAAACACCCAATCTTCAAAATAATACTCTGATTTATGTGTTAATGTATATCCCTGTTTTGCTTCACAAAAACGTCAAACCCTAGCACTATAAAACAACATGATTATGATTGAACTTGCAAAATTGTTAGTTAAATCAACTTAGGGTTTGTGCTAGATGCTGATTAGAACACTTATACTCACTTTAATCACTCATAGATTGCTATTTTGATTCGATGATAAAAAGGGGGTAAAATCTAGGGTTCTTGAGTAAGTATGCATTAAACTGGTTTTAGATCTTACCTATATGCTTGATAAGTTAGGATTGATGTTAATTTAACATCTTTATGCTGATTTTAACATGCCTTGGTGATTTTTCTTTCAAAACTCTAGTGAATGTTCAAACATATACAGTTCTCGTAAACTTCATGTTTTCGAGCGCTCGAAAACCTTAATTACTCGAATACTTGTTTTAACTGAAAACTATTGTTGCTCGAATACTTTTGAAAATATTTCCTGGAAACCTCTGCTCTAAAACCTTGACTGAAATATGTGAATGCTCGAAATTTGGTTGCTCGAAAAGTTTACATGCTCAAAAACTACATTTTGCTTGAAAAACTTTTATGTTCAAAAATTTTGCTAAGTGTTGATGATGGTTCAAAAGTTTTGACAATTTTTTATTATTACAATAATTAAAGGATTTTGTCACCATTTTCACAACAACACCATATGAACTGTATTTCAACTAACCATGCTCATGATACAACAGCAATGGCGAACAATGCATTCTTCACTGAGGATGTTGGTACTCCTTGTGAATACTGGATCCCTATTCTTATGCACCACCCCATACACAGTGTGTTCACCGAATCGGAGCATGTTTCAGAACGATGATATGGCCAAAACGAACGGTTTTATTTGTGCGATGTCGTCAAGTAGAAACGCGTCAGCTTTGACTATCAAAAGTGGATACTAGTTTTAAGTTTATATTTAGCGGGGCCTAAATCGTACTACTCCTTATTATGAGTAAGGGAAGTATGACCTAGAGTCGTATTTTTTAGATATCATAATCGAACCTATATCTAAATCTTAAGATAATTTTAAGGTGCAGGAGTAGTGGTTGATTACCTAATTTTGGATTTTCTAGATTAAGTAAGTAAAGCAAAGTAAATACGATAAAATTTGTAATTCAGATAAGGCTAAAAAAAGTGCATGCTATGATTTCATCAGTTACTTTGCCGGTATTATGGAATGTTGGCTCATGGATAGGCAGTGACCTTATATTTACTATACTGGTCCTAAATGCCCCTGTTATAAGACATGTCACTAGGTAATGCGATAGGCTTGAAGATTCTGAATAGACAGCAACTTCCCTTACCCTCGACGCCCGTGCAGTCTAACTACAGGCATACACGTTCAGACGGTTTATCCAATTGAGCGACTCGGTTGGGTGACGCATTAACATTCTGAAATGGTTTAAACTCTCTTAAGTATAATAAAATACATAGTTTTCCATATCCGAGAAATGCGATGTGCCTTAATGCTTTTGTTAGTGATTGGTTTAAAAGATAGTTAGGCCCTTAAAAGAGTTCAACCATAAAGAACACCATGGCCAAGTCGGGCTGACTTTCATGAATACTTTCGGTTATCCTAACGGTCCAATCCTTTATGTGTTCAAACAAACAGTTCCTTAATTAACTAAGAATCCCTCAAGCGGGGTGCAATGCTTGAGACCGCATTATGGTGAAGTGTACTAGTCAACACTAACCGTGTTCCATGGCCTTACTTAGCAGAGGTACATCTTACAACAACCGTTGTGCTTCAGCGTGCACGTACGAAGTTTATATGCTTGGTGACTACACTAGCATGGTCTAGGACCGACAATGTACTAGGGGTCTAGTTAGATGTTTCACTACGAAAGAGTCCTCAGTCGGAATCCAAGGCTCGGTGGACTTACTACAACCGGTGTGCCTCAGTTAAACTCACGTTGTATCCGATAGACTTCTCTTACCAAGGGTGACACAGATAGTGTACTCTGAATCGGGATTCGCGACTTCCCAATAACAGAGCCAATAACTACGTTCTATTAGTTGGAAAAGCGGTTGAGTTCAAAGCATAATCGAAAATCATTTCGACCACATACACAAACCATAATATAGTTTTGGCATTATAACTGATACGTCATAACATACACTAAAGATAACTACTCGCTAATCATGGCAACAGTATCACAAAGCATAATAATGGAAGACCATATAAAGACAAGGGAATATAAGTACCAGTAGATTAAACGAGTTCTGAATACAAAAGTGACAACTTCAAGACTCCAGACCGCTCCTAATACAATCTTCGGCGTTCTTCTCCGGGTACTAGGTTTCCCGTACGGAGTTGAAGACCTTGAAAGTGAAACATCCGCGACTAATCCTCTTGGACGGAATCTTCAACAGTTGGTTCCATCGCGATGATCGACTCCAAGTAAGGTCCTTAATATGAGCTAATGCACAGCGGAAGACTTAATTCGTACCTGAGAATAACATGCTTTAAAATGTCAACATAAAGTTGGTGAGATATATAGGTTTGATGCTAGCAGCGTTATAACTATGGACCACAAGATTTCATATATAAACATTTTAATAAAAATATTCTAAGTGGTTGAGCACTTGGTAACCATACTTAACATTTAATCACGTCGCATATTCCCTTTATTATAAAATCTTACTACACTGTACCAAGTGTAGTCACGAAACGAAGTACTGTGCAACCGTTGAATACTGGTCGTCCAGTCCGGTTGGGGTTGTCAGGCCCGATAGATCTATCAACAGGATTCGCGTTTACAATACCGCTGTAAATATTAGTTACCAAGCTACAGGGAAGTATGCCAGTGGTACAACTCAACGTAGAATATATTTTTCAGTTACTTGTGTCCATAACGTAAAACATAAAATACATGTATTCTCATCCCGAAATATTTAGAGTTTAAAAGTGGGACTATATACTCACCATACTGTATTTTGTAGTAAAAATACATATAACACCATTGAATACGTATAAGGTTGGCCTCGGATTCACGAACCTATAACATTTATATATATATATATTAACACACGTAATTGTAATCGATCAAATTTATATATTTTATTTTAAATTATATATCTTATATATTTAATTTGTATATATTTAAAATAGTTAATATTTATATAGTCTAATATTATATTCAAAATCTATAATTTATATTATGTAAATATTTATATAAATAATCTTAATATATATAATTATATATAATATTGTTATAAAAGTATTAATGATAATAATAATAATAACTTTAATACTAATACTTATGTTCATAATAAATATAATAATACTCATAATACTTATTTTAATAATAATAATAATAATAATAATAATACTAATAAAAATTATAGTCTTAATAATCCTATTTAATGCTAATGATGATAATAACAATAATCAAAATTTTAATATTTCATGCTAGTTAGATAATAATAATAATTATAATAATAATAATAATAATGATAATAATAATAATTATAATAATAATAATAGAAATAAAATAAGTTATACCTTTTTGAAACGTTTTTATAAAAAGATTGTCTAAGACAAGGCTCGAACCCATGACCTCATGCTAACCCGAAACAACCTCAAACCATCCACTCTGATTATAAGTTTCTGTTGTGATACCGAAATAAATTTTTATAACCCATGTGTCGACCCAACAAGAATTCGGCCCAAGATAGATTAGTTAATTTAAATCGGCCCAACAGCTAAATAAATTTACTCGGCCCACATTCCTTTCGGCCCAACCTATCACTTCTATTGAGAAAAAAATGCACACGCCTGGAATTGAACCTCAGACCTCTCGT
This sequence comes from Rutidosis leptorrhynchoides, assembly GCF_046630445.1. Taxonomy (NCBI): domain Eukaryota; kingdom Viridiplantae; phylum Streptophyta; class Magnoliopsida; order Asterales; family Asteraceae; genus Rutidosis; species Rutidosis leptorrhynchoides. The sequence continues at coordinate 349,514,757 of NC_092338.1, forward strand.
TCCTCAACACAACTTCTAACCATTCAAGCGTTTCTGTTTTTCTGATTTATTATGATTTTATATTTTTATAACCCGTATGTTAAATAGCTTCATCTTCTCCAAAGATAATCCATTCGACCAGAACCAAAATCATTCAATCAGTGAATTGTTTATTTGATTTTAGGACTTTCAAACGAAATTAAATAAGTTTATAACTGTTAATTCAATTTATCAGTCATACAAAGAATAAAAATCGATATGAAACAGTGAAATAGCTCGCTTAAGAACTCAAACATCGATTCAACAATTAAGATTATTTTAGACTTCAATCTCAACATGAAAAAGGTTTTAAATCTCACTTATAAACTTTCTGTGCTCTTAATTGAACGTAAAACATAACAGCTATTTCGAATTTTGGGTTGAACACATCGATTTACTTTTTAAACTTGAACTTTGATTTTTAAATTCGTGATAAATATGAAAAATTGATGATTGAAAATTTCCAGACTCTTTGAATGAAAGCTTTCGATCAGTATGGCATCTATGGATTTTTAAAATAAGATTCAACTTCAAGATTTTTATAAAATTATCAAGAACAGAGAGTAATGGGTTATTTCCTGAATTTTTGGTTCTTTATTTCGATTTGCAGAGGTCATGGATTTATATAAAGATAGTTGCCGTGAAATTGGTTACAAATTTGATTATCTGGTAAATCGAATTAAGAACAAAATAAAAAAAAAATAATAAATAAAACCAGCGTTTTCTTCATTTTCCATTTTGGGTTTCACTCGATTGCATGTATCAGGGAGTTAGCATCTAATATAAAGGATAAAATAAAATCAATAGCTGTAATGATGTGGACCTGTGTTCACGGGATAAATAGAAACAAGAAAAAAAAATCCAAAGATATCTTGTTTATTTATCTGATTACATACAATAATTAATTAAATATGATTCTTTTTAAAGAAAAACGTAAAAAAATTAGTATGTAGTTAAATATAGCTGTATAATATGTATTTAAGTATAATACAAATTCCATATTGATTCCTAAATATTATCCTATAATTCTGTATATATATTTAGATATTTCTATCTTTATATAATTGTGCATATAATAATTTTATTAATAATATTAATTATACTAGATAATATTAACATAAGAATAATACATTTTATAATAATTATCCTAATAATAATAATACTTATCATAATAATGATATTTTTAATATTCATAAATGGTATTGTTTCTATAATCAATAATAATAATAAATAATAATACTAATGAATACTAAAATAACCGAAAATAATAATAATAATAATAATAGTAATCTTCTTAAATGCTAAGATCGAAAATTTACTAATAACAATGTTATTAATAACGATAACAATAATATTAATAGTTATTTTAACAAAATAAATACATTAAACTTCATATATTATATATATATATTTTATAAAAAAAATAATACAGATGTTAATATTACTTTTAATAGTTATAAAGATAATATCATTATTAATATATCATTTAAGTATTTAACTTGTACTTGCATTTGATGTTATATTTAATTAAGTAATCATAAAATTAATCCTTAATATTTATACATTACAATATGTATACTTGTATTTATATTTATTTACAAACAATTGTTCGTGAATCGTCGGGCATGGTCAAAGGGTAACTAATTATCCGAATACAAATTTCAAACTTTCTAGACTCAACATTAATGTTTTTGCTTATCGTGTCGGAAACATATAGATATTAGGGTTTAAATTTGGTCGGAAATTTCCGGGTTGTTACAGAAAGTATGACTAATATTGTACAAGAGAGAGAAGGAAGTGAATTGAAGTGTGTGTTGGAATGAATGACAAATACCCTTTAAATAAACTAAAAAATTCCCTGCAAACGGCTGGCAGGCCGTTTGCAGGAGCCGTTTGCCAGACCAGCCCATTTAATGAGGCCGATTTGCTGAAGGCATATGGCAGGCCGTTTGGCTTGCTGATTTGCTGGATCGTAACTTGATTTCTTGTCTTTCACCGTTTTCGCTCTAGAATCTTCGTTTTAGAACCATTTCTCTTGATTCTTTTTGCACCGTCTTCGTAATTACTTGTTCTTCAATATTGACTGACGAAGCGGGTATTTTGGTGATAAAGTTTGAAACTTTATTGTTTTTGGGCCTTAATACCGGGGTGAAAAAGTGACTTTTTAGTCGATATCAAATATCCCACACTTAGACTTTGCTTGTCCTCAAGCAAACTTCTCGTTTTTACTTTAAGAAATCTTTTTGGAGTTTCTTTTCTAATAGCCTAAGCGGTTTGCTTTTTATTATAAGAGCGAAGTATAAGGTGAGTCATCTATGTTAGGGTTGAAACTATCTCTGCAAGCATGCGAGGAGGTTACAAGACTTAGGCTAGCTTTCACGGGTCACTCAAATCACTCAAGTGTTTAAGGTTTCCCATAAATCTAAGAAATGAATTTCACTCATAGCCAGTCATGTTGTACACATCGTCATAGGCTTGATAAAGACTCAAATCTTTGCTATTGTGTGAAAACGGTAGTAACCATAGCTTCTAGGTCATTTGTCAATGAAGGGAAGGAATTTTGGAGTAGTAGTGAAGTTGTTTTAAGGGGTAAAAAAGGGTAACATAGTCTCAAAAGACTTTTATTTCAAAAAATTTAAGATAGATAGGAGTGTTGGTATTTTTGAGAAGCACTTTTGAACTATTCCTCTTTTTAAAGTGATAGGTATTTGCGGTCAAGTTCTTCTTCGGCATTTCTCTTTATAATAACTGTTCCTCTTCTCAGAACTTTGAAATTTTTTTTTTTTTTTTTTTTGGAGATTTCATCTCGGGAAACTTTTTACCAAGAACCTTTTCAAGACCTTTGCCGTGATACTTGAGAAGTTCATAACATTGGGTTTACGGAAGGAATCTCATTTTCTAAATTTTCGTGTGATAGTAAAGATGATGTGGTGTGGTAGAAGTAGTGGAAGTGTGAGAGGGTTGTTTGACAAATGGCTAGCTCTTCTGATTATAACCGAATCACATTTCGTTACTTGGAAATGCAGATCTAAAGCAAGTTCTAATTTCGAGCAGAAACATTGGCACTCTCAATGGAAAATAGTGCAGCATTAAAGATGAATGCTGGTCTTATTTGGGGTGCCTCACCATAATCAATTTAGGTCGATAATGCCTAGTCATGCAATGCTCTTTTAGAGATTCGGTTCGTCCTAACAAGATTTCCACCTTATTTAAGCCTTTTTTTTATTTACAAACATTTCAGGTTTTCAAAAATACCTTTTTGAAAAGGCTTTCCTTTGTTAAAAATTTGAAATTTGGCTTAAAAAAACTTGGAATCTTTGTAATGGGTTATTTTAATACAGTATAAAAAGGATTATACCAACATCTCACACTTAAACGAACATTGTCCTCAATGTTCCTAGTGTATCCCACACTTAGGAGTTTTAGTTGAAGTTTTGGGATTATTCGTTTAGTGTTTATCTAGGTTGGGATCCCAAACTTAGTGATAAGCTTAGGATGTGGCATAAAAAAGCTAGTAGCAGAAAGAAATGGTACCCCCAGCAGACGTGGTTGCTTATGAAGAGCTGGCTGGCCTGGAAGTTTCATCCTGCATTCATCGGCTCACTTGTCATCCTTTATTCTTCTACTCTACTTTATTGTACGAGGTTGCCTCCCGAGAAGCGCTTTTGTTTAAGGTCGTTGGCTCGACCTTAGTGATGCTCAAAAAGTCGTCATTCCCCTCTGGTAGTTGTGATCTTGGTCTTCTCGAGGGAATGTGAGTCTTGGTGGATATATCCTGAGAAAGTTTCGGACCAAAAGTGGTAACAGGTCCGGTACTTCTCTTAAAGATCTTCTGAAAGAAAGATAATGCGCGGTTTCAGCTCGTGACAAATCTTGAAGTTCGATAAGAATATGATCCACTGCTCTGCTGATTAACCCGTGAATGTCGATCATTGAAGCAATGCTGGTGATGATTATCTCTCTATTAGGATGCTCGTTTCGGAGATCTTCAAATAGTGTCAGAAATTATATCTTTAATATTTTAAAATCTTCTGATCGGTGATCTCCACAGTAGGAGTCCTTCGCTTTGCACAGAGTAGTTAAAAGGCGAAGCTGAAAAGAAGTGAAGAGCAGCCCTGACCCAAGCATCAATGTCACCGTCTTTGAGTATATCTCCCTACATCTAGCTTTGAATGTGAAAATAGGATTCGTGGATTCTTGGAAGATACGTGCTATTTGCTTCGTAACGTAGGTGGCAATGTTGACTTGGTCTGGTTTAAGATTAGAGAACGGATTGTTGCGTCTTACTTTCTCTGTGACTGCGTCTTATAACTATTTGATAATTAGATCGGCGCGGTTATAAATTTTTACGTAAATTACTAGCCTCTCTGGTGTGCTTTCAAAATTATCCCTCTCTAAGAGAGTGAAAAAGCTGTGAATATCCTCGATCATTTGCAAGTCGGAGCGACAAGTCGGGCGTCCGGTGGAAAGATCCACATGCTTCTGGATAAGAGTCAGTAGTGCTCGTTGATTTGCTGAGAACGGAAGTGCAGATCCAGCTAAGGAGTTGTAAACCTTAGAGTAAATGATCTTCTGATCTCGACAAAATCTCGTCTCTAGAATAGTACGAACTATCGAGTCATGCTCTCGCTGTCTTTCTTCGCGGTAGATATGATCGTGAAGGGTATTGATAAAGTCTTGAATGCATTCTTCTAGGATTTTAGCATTATTGTCTTCTCTCTGGAGATAACGATCGTATTCGTTCTTGATAGCCGTGATTCTTTCGGTTAAGCATAGGGTGTAATCAGTTGTTGACTTATGGATGGCTTCGAGAATCTCTTCAAATTCATCGGTGTCATTGATGAAGGTTATCATGTCGGCGTGAGTGGATATGATCGGAATCCGATCTGAAGAAGAGTCCGGCTCCTCTTAATCTGATTCGGATGGAGAATATGAGTTATCCAAAATGTCTTCATGTGGCTCTTCCTCGTTATCATCGGTAGAATAATCGTCTGAAGATTCGTCTGATGAACGGGTTTCTTCAGTATTCTGGTTCTTCACCTTGACACTTTTGGGATCAATTTCTATGTCTTTAACGTCAACCTTATCAGTCTTCTTCTTGAAGCGAATGATTAACTGTGATCCTTTGTCTCAAGCCTCATTAATTCTTCGTGACGCTCCGGGCTTGGTATTAACGCAGTTTCTTTTACGTCTTCCATTTCCTATTCCTCCTCAGGTTCTTCCTCTTCCTCTATTTCTTCGCTGGGATCCTCTTCTTCTATTTTTGAGTCGTCAACAGACTGTGACTCGACACCCATCTCGATGTCTTCGGCTGGTGGTGGAGACTCATCATCAGAAGTAATCCGTCTGGTGCAAATAGCAAACATCTCTGCCTGTCCAGAAAGATCGGTAGGTTGGTCATTTTTGAAGGTAACGCTCTCCCCATGTGATTGTAAGATCAAGGTTTGATTGTACACATCAATGAATGTCCTAGCCGTATTCATGAAGGGTCTTCCTAACACTATTGGTGTGTGTAAGTCTTCCTGAATATCCATCAATACGAAATCCGTAGGATACAAGAATTTGCAACTTTCACCAAGAGTTTTCAACTATGCCTTTACAATATCGAATTGTGTGATCGGCAAGTTGGATTGTCATTTTGGTTGGTGACAAGTCTCCTAACTCTAATCTTTTGTAGAGAGAGTAGGGGATTAGGTTGATACTTGCTCCTAAATCTGCTAGCGCATGAATGGTTCCAGATTGGTAGATTGAACAAGGGAAAATGAAGCGGCCCGTATCTCCTAGCTTCTGTGGTAGAGAGTTTCTGAGTACTGCTGAGCAGTCTTCATTCAGTGGAATTTTGTTTGAATCTGGTATCTTTTCCTTTGTAGAAAGAAGTCTTCGGATATATCTCTTTTGATTAGGCACTTTAGACACGGTGTCCAGGAATCTTCCATCAAGTTTGAAGGAATCAAGCTTAGATGGTTCCTCTTGTAACCTTCCAGGATACGGTACACGAACCGGAGTTGCGTTGGACAACTTCTGAGTATACGTTGATTTGTTCTTGATTCTATCTGACCTTCTCTGTGGTTCTTCTCCTGGGATTACTGAGTCTATTTGCTTAGCTTCCTCTATGTGGGGATTTTGGATAGTATTACTAGGTAACCTTCCCTGGGGTCTGGTTTTAAGGCGTTGTGATAATTGTCTGAGCTGCGTTTCTAGACTTTTGAGAAGAGCCAATTGATTTCTCATTAGTATCTCTGTCTGGTCTTGTCTAGATGCAGTTCTCTGATTTAGCTGTTGCTGTCCTTGAATGAACTGTGTCAACTGATCATCAGTTCCGAGAGTGGGGTTGGCTACTTTTATAATTTGGGTGGTTGGGGAATTTTCCTCAGCTGGTGGACCAGTGAGTGGAAGTGGTTGATCGTAGGTCAATTGAGATTGTTAGAATGGATAAGGTGGGTAACGATAGCGAAAAAGTTGGTTGTTTCTTTGGAATTGGTTAACCCTAGGTTGTTGATTGAATCTAGGATTCGATTGACGAGCTGGGTATTGAACGTAACAGACTGAACCGTCGGGGTTTTTGTACTCAACTTGATATTCTTCAGTGGGTTGCGGGTTGGTACAATTAACACAGGCCTAGACCTGGTTAACTTGCTGCGTCTGCGTCTTCAATTCTCCGAGTTGTTTGGCAAGAGACTCCATCTTATCTGTGAGGGATTTGATGGCCTCTGTTTGATTATTAAGTGCGGAGAGTGGTGCAGATGATGAAGTTTTTTCACCACTGTTCCAGTCATGATGATGCATTGTCATGTTCTCGAGCAAATCCCATGCTTCGTCTGCGGTTTGGTTCATCAGATTTCCTTGAGCGGCGGCATCGATCGTCATCCTATGATTTACCGTAAGACCATTGTAGAAGGTGCAGATTTGGGCCGACCGTTCTAACTGATGATTAGGACATTTCTTCAGCAGGGTTTTGAATCGCTCCCATGCAGTGTAAAGAGATTCATCATAACTTTGTTTGAAGTTAATGATGTCATTCTTAAGCTTGGTTTGTTTAGAAGGAGGGAAATATTTGGTTAGGAATTTAGAAGCCATCTCCGTCCAAGACGTGATGGAATCCTTTTTCAGTCCTTCGAACAATGTCTGTGCATGATGAGTGAGAGAATAGGGGAACAAGTATAGCCAGACTATATCTTATCCTATCTCTAGCTGCTTGTAGGAATTCGAAAGAGATATGAATTTATCGAGGTGAGAATTAGGATCGTCATTTGGTAATCCATGAAATTGACAGTCATTTTGGATGAGTTGTATGATGTGATATTTTAACACCCCAGCTTAACATGACCACAATATTGTCTGCTTTGCCCGCAGGCGCACGGCTTTTTCTTGGCGACCACACACGAGAAGCACTTTCCCAGAAGGTCACCCATCCTGGTAGTGCTCTCGCCCGAGCACGCTTAACCACAACGTACTCGCACTTCTACTCAGCCTGTGATCCCAAAACGCGTTGTATCATTTAAGCGTGAGTATTACCTTATAATCCCATGATCACTCATGTTCGTGGGCGATGTGGGATTTGCCTAGGGTGTTACATTCACCCCCCCTTAGGGACTCATCGTCCTCGATGAGGTTTGCCCCACCACCCCCAACGGCACATGAGTGGCTCTGATACCAACTGTAGAGACCCGTCCTAATCCATCCGGACGAAGTCCATATCGATTACAAACGATTCACAACAGTTGATTACATCGCGATGTAATTGACCTCTATATGATAAATTTTACAAACATTTCATTCTTTTTTAAAAGACAAACTTTCGTTACATCGACAGTTGACAGGCATGTAAAGCATTTCATAATATATCCAAATATAATTGACTTAATAATAATCTTGATGAACTCAACGACTCGAATGCAACATCTTTTGAAATATGGCATGAATGACTCCAAGTAATATCTCTAATATGAGCAAATGCACAGCGGAAGATTTCTTTCATACCTGAGAATAAACATGCTTTAAAGTGTCAACCAAAAGGTTGGTGAGTTCATTAGTTTATCATAAAGAATCATTTCATAATTTTAATAGACCACAAGATTTCATACTTCCATTTCTCATAATCATACGTCCCATGCATAGAGACAAAAATATCATTCATATGGATTGAACACCTGGTAACCGACATTCACAATATGTATATAAGAATATCCCCATCATTCCGGGATCCTCCTTCGGACATGATATAAATTTCGAAGCACTAAAGCATCCGGTACTTTGGATGGGCTTGTTGGGCCCGATAGATCTATCTTTAGGATTCGCGTCAATTAGGGTGTATGTTCCCTAATTCTTAGATTACCAGACTTAATAAAAAGGGGCATATTCGATTTCGATAATTCAACCATAGAATGTAGTTTAGATTACTTGTGTCTATTTCGTAAAACAATTATAAAAACAGCGCATGTATTCTCAGTCCCAAAAATATATATTGCGAAAGCATTTAAAAAGGGAATAATGAAACTCACGCATATAAATATTGCAAAACAGTTAATAAAGCATTTGCATGTATTCTCAGCCCAAAAACGTAAGAGTAAAAAGGGCAAATGAAACTCACGCATATAAATATTGTAAAACAATTAATAAAGCATTTGCATGTATTCTCAGCCCAAAAATGTAATGAGTAAAAAGGGAGTAAATGAAACTCACAGTACTGTATTTTGTAGTAAAAATACATATGACGACATTGAACAATGCAGGGTTGGCCTCGAATTCATGAACCTATACCAGTTATATATTTTAAAATACATAACAACAATTAACAAGATTATATTAATATTATTAATATACTTCTTATGTTCATAATTTATATGTTATTTTGGTAAATAAATTAATAATTGATATTTATATATAACAGATTCCTATTAAAGTATTTTAATTAAGATATAATATGTGTTATTATATATAAATGCTTAAAATGTATTAGAATTAATATTTATATATATAATTTAACTTAAAAATATATTTATATATTATTTGTAACAATTATAATAATATTTTATTATAACAAAATAGTACCTAATATTAGTATAGATGTAAAAATATATGTTTTTATATAAATGTCTTTTAGTTTGTAAAGATTATAATAATTATGATAATAATGTTAATAATAATAACAATACATATAATAATAATAATAATAATAATAATAATAATAATAATAATAATAATAATAATAATAATAATAATAATAATAATAATAACTATAATAATATTGATAATAATGATAATAATAAGACTACCTTAAGAGAAAAGCTTCCAAAAACATATAAAACTGTCTCTGCCAGGATTCGAACCCGTGACCTCTCGCCTAGCCCATAAACATCCCTAACCATCTGAGCTAGTTTGTTTTTCTGATTTAAGTCTCTAACCCAAAACTATATAGTTCGTGTTTCTGTCTCACTTCTACTTCTTCTTACGAAATCATCCTTATCATCATCATCATATTAAGGATCATACTAATCATAATTATAATCATATTATAACATAATCATAATTGTAATCTTGATCATCACCATTGGGTAAGTCTTCACCATCATCATTAACGAACCCGTTTCATCATTATCGACTTACATAATATCACGACTCCTAATCGTCGTCTTCTCATAAAATCAATATCATACTTAATCTCTTCATCATCATCATTATCAATCATATTAACATCGTCACATCTTCATCATCATAGTACTTACTCGTTTTCTATCCTAATCGCCATCATTATCATAATCAAATAATCATTATCTAAACAAAATCGTCATTATCATCTGTTATCATCACCTATCGACTTATCATAAGGCATGAATTGGAATTTTGGTCCAACACATAACAAAGTTTACGGCCCATTCTATAGAACATAGTATGTAGTTCGGCCCAAGTAGCAATTAATATAAGTAATGGTCAAAACTTTCTGAGGTTGTATTCTAACCGTATGAAGACAGTGGGATAATACAAAAAAAAAAATAGCAGGCTGCAGTAGTTCGATGCAGATCCCACTAGCCTAAAGCAAAACATGTCGGCCACATCCAATAACCTTTGTTACATGAATTACGGTCCAAGTCCAAATGGAAATCCAATTAATAAAGTAATACGGCCCTACGCCATAAGACTTCTGTGGATTTAGTTTTGAAATATAGCAGCCTACCCTAGGATACCTTTTACACGTATCAAAAAGGTTCTGTCAGGGGAGAAAGAAGCTAACCGAAAGAAACAAGGGAACAAGGGATAGTGGTTAGGTTTTATCGGCAGTTAGTTTATTCAATTTGGAACATGGGTCGGCCATCATAAGGAAAAAAGAAAAGAATAAAGCAGCAATGAATAGAAAAGTAGTTGATGGGGTCTTGGTTCCATTATTATCTCATTCACAATCCTAATCCTCATTATAAATCATATCTCGCAAAAAAAAAATAGCAGGAGCAGTAATAATTATGAGGGTAGCAGTTTTATGAGTAAATGGGTTGGGTAGTGGATGAAGATGGTATCGGTTGTGGTGGTGATTTTCATTCAAATTAGAAAAGGTACTAACAGCAGTTTACATGTTGTTGAAGATGAGAGAGAGAGATATATATAGAGATTATTCTCCGTTATGGTATGGTTTGACGATATCAAAACTGAAACGAGTACCACGTAGCAGCTATTGTAAATGCAAGAACAAATGGATTAGCAGCTGCAGTTATAGTAGTTTGAACAGGAAGACAGACGAGCAGCTGCAGCAGTTTTCGAATGGCTTGAGGTGGGTCTGTTTGGTTATAAAAATATGTGGTCTTCTTCCTAGTGCAGTAAGAGTATTATTTGGGTTGAGTTTCGGCTAGAAGAGAATCGGAAGATGGTGGTGGTTTGGTTATAGTTCAAAGGGGATTAATTAGAAGTAGAAATAAATAAAGTAGTTACATGCATCAGGAAGTCTAAAGGTTGTTTCTTGTTGAATCATATGGATATGTATGTATTATATTTATATAAAGATGGATAGTTGAATAGATTGAAAGCATAAAGCTAAAGAGATATTGATTGATGATAATTGAGTTGAAAAAGGAACGTGATCAGATAATAGTGGTCATATTGGGTTTGTGGTGTTGTTGATCGAACAGGAACAGAAAAAGAAATAAAAAAATAAAAGTGATGTACGATTTCCTACTAAATTGGTTGTATCTGTGATTTGCTCTGATTCTGTAATTCGTTTTAGGGACAGAACAAAATTCCATCTACATGTTGATCGTGATATGGAATAGAATTGATTCTGTGGGATTTTATTTCCATATTTTATTTAATTAAAATTAATAACACTAATACAGATTTATATAATGTTTATTTATGTATATCAGTATATGTATATAGATATACCCTCTGTATATGTATTTATTTTACATATTAAATTTTTAAATGTTCAAATTATATTTTAAAATTTCAAGTTATTATATATATACTTTTATATATATATATATATATATATATATATATATATATATATATATATATATATATATATATATATATATATATATATATATATTTATTAACAACAATTGTTCGTGAATCGTCGGAAATGGTCGAAGTCAAATGAATGCACAAAAATAGTTCACAAATTTTGAAACTCAACATTACAGACTTTGCTTATCGTGTCGAAATCATATAAAGATTAAGTTTAGATTTGGTCGGAAGTTCCCGGGTCGTCACAGTACCTACCCGTTAAAGAAATTTCGTCCCAAAATTTGAGTGAGGTGGTCATGGTTAACAACAAAAATGTTTTCATGACGAATATGAGTTGAAAATTAGTGGTTTATCATCATTGAGTAATATGGATAAAATAATTTGATTATTCGAAGAGTACGAATGAAGTTATCACAAAAGAGTGAAATAAAGAAATAGAGATTCGTCTTAGGTTTTGACGTAGCCAGGGTTGAATTTAGAAAGTAAGGTGCGTCTTAACTTTTGACGTTGTCTTGGTTGAATTCCGGAATTCAAGAGATTTAGAGAAGATCTTCAAAATCTAAAAGATTTGGTTCTTCGGCGAATAAGGAGATTAAAATCTCTATAATTAAATACGGTGATCTGCCTCAATTACACTGTCTGATATTTCCATTATAAATTTAAGCTCTCCCGTTCCATTATTCTCACCATTCCTATACTTTCTTTCTTAGTTCATATATCTAAAAGATTGTGAAAATGCTTAGTCCAGTTCTGATCCTTGTCCTTATCCTGACTATTGCAACAATCATTCTCCTTTTCCAACTTCCATCGGAGGAATCTGTTTTCTTTTACTTTGCCCTCGGGATTATAATGTTTTTAATTCTTCCGTGTCTTTATGTTGCGATAAACATTGATATACACGGTTTGTAATTTGTGTGTTGTTATCGGGCTTTATATTCTCCCTTATATTTCAAAGCTCTATGCTTTTGTATTCTCTTCCCGACTTCAAGTCAAGCGAATAATGGTCCAGAATTTGTAGATATATAGTTTCGAATAATTATACTGTTTAAAGCAGAAAGGAACGTGATAGCACGATTTGATTTTCAAATTTATCAACATCACGGAAGATAGAACCATCAAGAATACATTTTCTTGATTTGTTTAGGAGTTAAGTAAAGTGAAAGAGTTATGTGACATGGCACATGATGACGTTATGATCTGTGAATCATCACATCCCACTAGAAACTCAGCATGACTTACTGTAATATAATCACGTTGATCAAGTGTCATTATATTATACTAACTCATGCATCAGTTCCCAACATTACTTCAATAACATTTATATTTTAGGCTCTAAAGTTTACAGAATATAGAAACTAACAGTTTCTATATGATGTAACACTGATAGTACGAAGAGATTAATGATTTCAGATAAGAATAGTTATAAAAATATCTCCAGAAATATGGAGGATATTTATAATGAAAGATACGATAATATCTCGGAATATCTAAGATCAGAGGATGATAGAAACTATTATCTGCAAGGGTTTAGAGTAAGGAGCAAGATATTCGCTAAAGACTTCAGCAGGCATTGAATCATTTGGATTCTTTGAAGTCAAACTTATTCTTTGTGATCTGTCCACGGTTTCCTTCATAATTTCGCATAATCCGCTTTTCAGTACTAAATTTTCTATTGAATGTTTCCAATATAATGACACACAGGAAGCACGAAGATGTATATAATTTCGGACGAGAATATTTATGAAAATATCCTCAGAAATATCGAAGATATTGATGATGATATTTTGAAATTTCTAGGTTCGATGGTTGATGAAGAAAGATTTTTCGCAAGATTTTAACATGACTTCGGAGCAAGATATTCTCTAAAGATTTCAACGGATCCAGAATTACCTGAATTCTTTGAATATAGAGTCTGGTCCTTGTATTTGTCCTTGGTCTCCTTCATGGATAGCTTAATCTGTTTTTCAATACCCAATTTTCTATCGAGCGTTCCTAACACTCCTTTCTTTATCATCAAACTTTTGGTCGTTTAGACCATCTACCATTTTTCTGTTTTCCTCTGCATTTAATGCTATGATATCTGAATCATCGGTTATTAATCCGAGGTGGTTTCAGGAAAATTGTGTTTTTAGATGATTAAACGCTGATGGTAATATGGTGGAATATGAAAGGTTCCCTGGTAACAATAAAAGAGTACGCGTATATATCAGCGTTATAATAAGGTTGTTTCGTAAGAAAAGTCGAAGTTGAATTGCTGAAGCTGTGACAAAATTGGCTAATTTGGAAAGGAATTGCAAAGTTATTTTCGGTGATAACAACGCCAAAAGAGCTAGTACAGATACGTGTTAAACGTTTATACAGGTTCCGAGTGTTTTCAGGTGCATAATTATATGCATCAATCTTTTCTCTCGTAAATGAAGTGTGGTTGGTTCATCCTCTCGATTGAGGTGTTTTCAAGAATCATGAAAGGTTTGAACGCAGAATGTAATCGTGAAGATACAAATGATGTCTAAGACGAAATCAAGTGGCAACTTGAAGAATTGTTTAGTTTCATATGTTATAAACAATATTTTAATTCATTTTAATTGTCCAATGTTATTAGTCCACAGTCGATAGTCCACAGTTGACAGTGCAATCATTCATATATAGTTTAATATATAATATTCGAATTAATTAATACATGTCGTGACCCGTATACGTCTCAGACTCGATCACAACTCAAAGTATATATATTATTATAGAATCAACCTCAACCCTGTATAGCTAACTCCCACATTACTGCATATAGAGTGTCTATGGTTATTCCAAATAATATATATAGATGGGTCGATATGATATGTCAAAACATTGTATACGTGTCCCGATATCTAAAGTGCATAAAATAAATAACAGAAATTAAATGACGATAAATAAAATTGCGAGGAACAGTTAGCTAGGATTTTGTTAGCGTGGATTCTTAACAAAATTTTTCCATAGTTAATTAGTCTGTTTCTAACAAATTTTATTTTATCAAATGTTTTCTTCATTATGCCACTTGTTGGATTCTGATAGGTCAAAATCCAAATTTAAAATTGAATGAAAATGGTTATTCTGCGGTGAACGGATACGGATGCCGGTGGATGTAAGTAGGATAGTGAATAACTGTTGAATCAGATTCGAAGAATATACAGTGTAACTTATTAATGTGAAATTTAAATATTCCTCGGGTATTACCTACCCGTTAAAATATTTTCACCATTAACAGTTTGTACAAAAGAATTTTTAATTACAATCTTTATGAAAACATATATACATATATATTTTCTTCAGATGTAATCATGGATTTAATGAGTCAATATGATATTAAACTCATTTGATTTATCGTTAGAACAAGAATATATAATCTCTAACATATTAGAGATTACATAATCGCCATGTCAAACGAAGATAAATGATGTAGAACGATTCGTAGAACAATAATTATATTCGAGGTACATAATGAGATGTCGAGGCATGGATTGTTGATGGTACTGGTGTTGTTACTGATGGTTCTGTTGATGCAGGTGATGTTGCTGAAGCTGGTAAGTTTTGCACTATGTTCTCCAAATTGATTACTCGAGCGCGAAGCTCGTTGACTTCTTCGATTACCCCGGGATGATTGCCGGTTGGAACGAGCGGATGAATAAAGTTTAGAATCTGAGTTATGATATAGTCGTGGCGAGATATTTGGGAAATGAGGGTGAAATGGCGTTACGAACAGGTTCGCCGGTAAGTGCTTCAGGTTTTTCGCCAAAAGGTGAATTCGGTTAGTGGATGGAATCGCCTTCTGCGCGTCTCCGTTGATTAAGTCGACTATGAATCCATCAGATGAATTGGGGATGGATGATTGGTTGATTCATTCTGGTGTCGTTGCTTCCGGAGCTTAGATGACTATCCATTCTGAATAACTATCGGGATAACTATCGGGATAGCTGTCGGAATCCGAGGGACTCGATCTAGTTGAGGGATTCATCTCGTACGATTAGATGAAGGATTTTCGATAAGAAATAGATTATAGGATGTAGATTAGTATCCTGCAATACATAATTTACATATGCATATATATTACTAAAATTCCATAAGTTACGGAGGAATCTACGGAAGCTATCGGGCAAAGGTAACAATAACAGATACGCTATGATATGAATTAGCAGATATGCTAAGATATGAATTTTATCTATACACTAATCATGCAATCAATGCAATATGACGTGTCTAGACTAAGGATGATAAGCAAGTGATTCTCTAAGAATAATAAGCAGGTAATTTTTGACACGAAATGATAAGCAAAACTTTTGACATGCAGACACGGTCGAAGTCCAGACTCACTAATGCATCCTAACGACTTTTCAGTTAGACACACTAATGCAGACCTGGTTCGCTAAGACCACCGCTCTGATACCAACTGTAGCACCCCAGCTTAACATGACCACAATATTGTCCGCTTTGCCCGCAGGCGCACGGCTTTTTCTTGGCGACCACACACGAGAAGCACTTTCCCAGGAGGTCACCCATCCTGGTAGTGCTCTCGCCCGAGCACGCTTAACCACAACGTACTCTCACTTCTACTCAGCCTGTGATCCCAAAACGCGTTGTATCATTTAAGCGTGAGTATTACCTTATAATCCCATGATCACTCATGTTCGTGGGCGATGTGGGATTTGCCTAGGGTGTTACAACTCAAGTGTTTAAAGTTTCCTATAAATCTAAGAAATGAATTTCACTCATAGCCAGTCATGTTGTACACATCGGCATAGGCTTGATAAAGACTCAAATCTTTGCTATTGTGTGAAAACGGTAGTAACCATAGCTTCTAGGTCATTTGTCAATGAAGGGAAGGAATTTTGGAGTAGTAGTGAAGTTGTTTTAAGGGGTAAAAAAGGGTAACATAGTCTCAAAAGACTTTTATTTCAAAAATTTTAAGATAGATAGGAGTGTTGGTATTTTTGAGAAGCACTTTTGAACTATTCCTCTTTTTAAAGTGATAGGTATTTGCAATCAAGTTCTTCTTTGGCGTTTCTCTTTATAATAACTGTTCCTCTTCTCAGAACTTTGAAATTTTTTATTTATTTTTTTTTTGGAGATTTCATCTCGGGAAACTTTTTACCAAGAACCTTTTCAAGACCTTTGCCGTGATACTTGAGAAGTTCATAACATTGGGTTTACGGAAGGAATCTCATTTTCTAAATTTTCGAGTGATAGTAAAGATGATGTGGTGTGGTAGAAGTAGTGGAAGTGTGAGAGGGTTGTTTGACAAATGGCTAGCTCTTCTAATTATAACCGAATCACATTTCGTTACTTGGAAATGCAGATCTAAAGCAAGTTCTAATTTCGAGCAGAAACATTGGCACTCTCAATGGAAAATAGTGCAGCATTAAAGATGAATGCTGGTCTTATTTGGGGTGCCTCACCATAATCAATTTAGGTCGATAATGCCTAGTCATGCAATGCTCTTTTAGAGATTCGGTTCGTCCTAACAAGATTTCCACCTTATTTAAGCCTTTTTTTTATTTACAAACATTTCAGGTTTTCAAAAATACCTTTTTGAAAAGGCTTTCCTTTGTTAAAAATTTGAAATTTGGCTTTAAAAAAACTTGGAATCTTTGTAATGGGTTATTTTAATACAGTATAAAAAGGATTATACCAACATCTCACACTTAAACGAACATTGTCCTCAATGTTCCTAGTGTATCCCACACTTAGGAGTTTTAGTTGAAGTTTTGGGATTATTCGTTTAGTGTTTATCTGGGTTGGGATCCCAAACTTAGTGATAAGCTTAGGATGTGGCATAAAAAAGCTAGTAGCAGAAAGAAATGGTACCCCCAGCAGACGCGGTTGCTTATGAAGAGCTGGCTGGCCTGGAAGTTTCATCCTGCATTCATCGGCTCACTTGTCATCCTTTATTCTTCTACTCTACTTTATTGTACGGGTTGCCTCCCGAGAAGCGCTTTTGTTTAAGGTCGTTGGCTCGACCTTAGTGATGCTCAAAAAGTCGGCATTCCCCTCTGGTAGTTGTGATCTTGGTCTTCTCGAGGGAATGTGAGTCTTGGTGGATATATCCTGAGAAAGTTTCGGACCAAAAGTGGTAACAGGTCCGGTACTTCTCTTAAAGATCTTCTGAAAGAAAGATAATGCGCGGTTTCAGGTCGTGACAAATCTTGAAGTTCGATAAGAATATGATCCACTGCTCTGCTGATTAACCCGTGAATGTCGATCATTGAAGCAATGCTGGTGATGATTATCTCTCTATTAGGATGCTCGTTTCGGAGATCTTCAAATAGTGTCAGAAATTATATCTTTAATATTTTAAAATCTTCTGATCGGTGATCTCCACAGTAGGAGTCCTTCGCTTTGCACAGAGTAGTTAAAAGGCGAAGC
Source organism: Rutidosis leptorrhynchoides (assembly GCF_046630445.1). Classification (NCBI taxonomy): domain Eukaryota; kingdom Viridiplantae; phylum Streptophyta; class Magnoliopsida; order Asterales; family Asteraceae; genus Rutidosis; species Rutidosis leptorrhynchoides. The sequence goes on from NC_092338.1 coordinate 349,532,628, forward strand.
TGAAAAGAAGTGAAGAGCAGCCTTGACCCAAGCATCAATGTCACCGTCTTTGACTATATCTCCCTACATTCGGCTTTGAATGTGAAAATAGGATTCGTGGATTCTTGGAAGATACGTGCTATTTGCTTCGTAACGTAGGTGGCAATGTTGACTTGGTCTGGTTCAAGATTAGAGAACGGATTGTTGCGTCTTACTTTCTCTGTGACTGCGTCTTATAACTATTTGATAATTAGATCGGCGTGGTTATAAATTTTTACGTAAATTACTAGCCTCTCTGGTGTGCTTTCAAAATTATCCCTCTCTAAGAGAGTGAAAAAGCTGTGAATATCCTCGATCATTTGCAAGTCGGAGCGACAAGTCGGGCGTCCGGTGGAAAGATCCACATGCTTCCGGATGAGAGTCAGTAGTGCTCGTTGATTTGCTGAGAACGGAAGTGCAGATCCGGCTAAGGAGTTGTAAACCTTAGAGTAAATGATCTTCTAATCTCGACAAAATCTCGTCTCTAGAATAGTACGAACTATCGAGTCATGCTCTCGCTGTCTTTCTTCGCGGTAGATATGATCGTGAAGGGTATTGATAAAGTCTTGAATGCATTCTTCTAGGATTTTAGCATTATTGTCTTCTCTCTGGAGGTAACGATCGTATTCGTTCTTGATAGCCGTGATTCTTTCGGTTAAGCGTAGGGTGTAATCAGTTGTTGACTTATGGATGGCTTCGAGAATCTCTTCAAATTCATCGGTGTCATTGATGAAGGTTATCATGTCGGCGTGAGTGGATATGATCGGAATCCGATCTGAAGAAGAGTCCGGCTCCTCTTAATCTGATTCGGATGGAGAATATGAATTATCCAAAATGTCTTCATGTGGCTCTTCCTCGTTATCATCGGTAGAATAATCGTCTGAAGATTCGTCTGATGAACGGGTTTCATCAGTATTCTGGTTCTTCACCTTGACACTTTTGGGATCAATTTCTATGTCTTTAACGTCAACCTTATCAGTCTTCTTCTTGAAGCGAATGATTAAACTGTGATCCTTTGTCTCAAGCCTCATTAATTCTTCGTGACGCTCCGGGCTTGGTATTATCGCAGTTTCTTTTACGTCTTCCATTTCCTATTCCTCCTCAGGTTCTTCCTCTTCCTCTATTTCTTCGCTGGGATCCTCTTCTTCTATTTCTGAGTCGTCAACAGACTGTGACTCAACACCCATCTCGATGTCTTCGGCTGGTGGTGGAGACTCATCATCAGAAGTAATCCGTCTGGTGGAAATAGCAAACATCTCTGCCTGTCCAGAAAGATCGGTAGGTTGGTCATTTTTGAAGGTAACGCTCTCCCCATGTGATTGTAAGATCAAGGTTTGATTGTACACATCAATGAATGTCCTAGCCGTATTCATGAAGGGTCTTCCTAACACTATTGGTGTGTGTAAGTCTTCCTGAATATCCATCAATACGAAATCCGTAGGATACAAGAATTTGTCGACTTTCACCAAGAGTTTTCAATTATGCCCTTAGGATATCGAATTGTGTGATCGGCAAGTTGGATTGTCATTTTGGTTGGTGACAAGTCTCCTAACTCTAATCTCTTGTAGAGAGAGTAGGGGATTAGGTTGATACTTGCTCCTAAATCTGCTAGCGCATGAATGGTTCCAGATTGGTAGATTGAACAAGGGAAAATGAAGCGGCCCGTATCTCCTAGCTTCTGTGGTAGAGAGTTTCTGAGTACTGCTGAGCAGTCTTCATTCAGTGGAATTTTGTTTGAATCTGGTATCTTTTCCTTTGTAGAAAGAAGTCTTCGGATATATCTCTTTTGATTAGGCACTTTAGACACGGTGTCCAGGAATCTTCCATCAAGTTTGAAGGAATCAAGCTTAGACGGTTCCTCTTGTAACCTTCCAGGATACGGTACACTAACCGGAGTTGTGTTGGACAACTTCTGAGTATACGTTGATTTGTTCTTGATTCTAGCTGACCTTCTCCGTGGTTCTTCTCCTGGGATTACTGAGTCTATTTGCTTAGCTTCCTCTATGTGGGGATTTTGGATAGTATTACTAGGTAACCTTCCCTGGGGTCTGGTTTTAAGGCGTTGTGATAATTGTTCGAGCTGCGTTTCTAGACTTTTGAGAAGAGCCAGTTGATTTCTCATTAGTATCTCTATCTGGTCTTGTCTAGATGCAGTTCTCTGATTTAGCTGTTGCTGTCCTTGAATGAACTGTGTCAACTGATCATCAGTTCCGAGAGTGGGGTTGGCTACTTTTATAATTTGGGTGGTTGGGGAATTTTCCTCAGCTGGTGGACCAGTGAGTGGAAGTGGTTGATCGTAGGTCAATTGAGATTGTTAGAATGGATAAGGTGGGTAACGATAGCGAAAAGGTTGGTTGTTTATTTGGAATTGGTTAACCCTAGGTTGTTGATTGAATCCAGGATTCGATTGACGAGCTGGGTATTGAACGTAACAGACTGAACCGTCGGGGTTTTTGTACTCAACTTGATATTCTTCAGTGGGTTGCGGGTTGGTACAATTAACACAGGCCTAGACCTGGTTAACTTGCTGCGCCTGCGTCATCAATTCTCCGAGTTGTTTGGCAAGAGACTCCATCTTATCAGTGAGGGATTTGATGGCCTCTGTTTGATTATTAAGTGCGGAGAGTGGTGCAGATGATGAAGTTTTTTCACCACTGTTCCAGTCATGATGATGCATTGTCATGTTCTCGAGCAAATCCCATGCTTCGTCTGCGGTTTGGTTCATCAGATTTCCTTGAGCGGCGGCATCGATCGTCATCCTATGATTTACCGTAAGACCATTGTAGAAGGTGCAGATTTGGGCCGACGGTTCTAACTGATGATTAGGACATTTCTTCAGCAGGGTTTTGAATCGCTCCCATGCAATGTAAAGAGATTCATCATAACTTTGTTTGAAGTTAATGATGTCATTCTTAAGCTTGGTTTGTTTAGAAGGAGGGAAATATTTGGTTAGGAATTTAGAAGCCATCTCCGTCCAAGACGTGATGGAATCCTTTTTCAGTCCTTCGAACAATGTCTGTTCATTATGAGTGAGAGAATAGGGGAACAAGTATAGCCAGACTATATCTTATCCTATCTCTAGCTGCTTGTAGGAATTCGAAAGAGATATGAATTTATCGAGGTGAGAATTAGGATCGTCATTTGGTAATCCATGAAATTGACAGTCATTTTGGATGAGTTGTATGATGTGATATTTTAACTCGAACGAGTGTCTTTGAATCTCTGGAAATCTGATTGGTCCTCCTCGACCTTCAATCGAGGGTTTAGTGTTTTCTGCTAAAGTAACGCGTAACGCCATTTGTTTTCTGATTCTTGCTTCCTTGCGTTCTTTAGAGATTATGGCGTCTGGATCAGGTACGAATAACAACGGCCCTGGTCTAGATCGGATTTGGGTCATACACTGGGTATGCCTCTTTTTGTTGTTTTAAACAGATAAACTAGGTCCCTAATTTAGTCTAAGGCGATCTAATGATTAATCTAAAGTGATCTAAGGTAATCTAATGTAGTCTAAAGTATTCTAAGATAAGGTATTCTAATTATCCTAATTATAGATATGTTTTTGGTTCTTGCTACTGATTCCCTGGTATTTCGATAACAGAGCTTCGCACGAACTATTCAACAAACCAAGTGGCCAGGCCGACTACGGAGAGGCAGGATCCTTTTGGTTCCAATATAATTGGACACTGTTCAGAAAATCCAACAACCAAGTCCATATATAATTGTCTTTCTTAGACACCACTTAAATGCTTGTGAATGATTTTGATAGAGAGCAATATTGTCTGATACCATTTCCCCGGCAGCGGCGCCAAAAACTTTATGTTCCACAATGATATGGCCAAAACAGACGGTTTTATTTGTGCGATGTCGTTAGGTCGCAACGCGTCAGCTTTGACTATCAAAAGTGGATACTAGTTTTAAATTTATATTTAGCGGGGCCTAAATCGTACTACTCCTTATTATGAGTAAGGGAAGTATGACCTAGAATCATATTTTTGAGATATCAGTAGAATCGAACCTATTTCTAAATCTTAAGATAATTCTAAGGTGCAGGAGTAATGGTTGATTACCTAATTTTGAATTTTCTAGATTAAGTAAATAAAGCAAAGTAAATACGCTAAAATTTGTAATTCAGATAAGGCTAAAACAAGTGCATGCTATGATTTCATCAGTTACTTTGCCGATATTATGGAATGCTGGCTCATGGATAGGCAGTGACCTTATATTTACTACACTGGTCCGAAACGCCCCTGTCATAAGACATGTCACTAGGTAATGCGATAGGTTTGAAGATTCTGAATAGACAGCAACGTCCCTTACCCCCAACGCCCGTGCAGTCTGACTACAGGCATACACGTTAAGACGGCTCATCCAATTGAGCGACTCGGTTGGGTGACGTATTAACATTCCGAAATGGTCTAAACTTTCTTAAGTATAATAGAATACATGGTTTTCCATATCCGAGAGATGCGATGTGCCTTAATACTTTCGTTAATGATTGGTTTAAAAGATAGTTAGGCCCTTAAAAGAGTTCAACCATAAAGAACACCATGGCCAAGTCGGGCTGATTTCCATGAATACGTTAGGTTATCCTAACGGTTCAATCCTTTATGTGTTCGAACAAACAGTTCCTTAATTAAATAAGAATCCCTCAAGAGGGTGCAATGCTTGAGACCGCGTTATGGTGAAGTGTACTAGTCAACACTAACAGTGTTCCATGGCCTTACTTAGCAGAGGTACAACTTACAACAACCATTGTGCTTCAGCGTGCACGTACAAAGTTTATATGCTTGGTGACTACACTAGCATGGTCTAGGACCGACAATGTACTAGGGGTCTAGTTAGATGTTTCACTACGAAAGAGTCCTCAGTCGGAATCCAAGGCTCGGTGGACTTACTACGACTGGTGTGCCTCAGTCAAACTCACGTTGTATCCGATAGACTTCTCTTACCAAGGGTGACACATATAGTGTACTCTGAATCGGGATTCGCGACTTTCTAATAACAGAGCCAATAACTACGTTCGATTAGTTGGAAAAGCAATTGAGTTCAAAGCATAATCGGAAAGCATTTTGACAACATTCACAAACCATAATATAGTTTCGGAATTATAACTGATTACGTCATAACATACACTAAAGATAACTACTCGCTAATCATGGCAACAGTATCACAAAGCATAATAATGGAAGACATTATATAAAGACAGGGGGATAGAAGTACCAGTAGATTAAATGAGTTCTGAATACAAAAGTGACAACTTCAAGACTCCAGACCGCTCCTAATACAATCTTCGGCGTTCTTCTCCGGGTACTAGGTTTGTTGCACAGAGTCGAAGACCTTGAAAGTATGACTAATATTGTACAAGAGAGAGAAAGAAGTGAATTGAAGTGTGTGTTGGAATGAATGATAAATGCCCTTTAAATAAACTAAAAATTTCCCTGCAAACGGCTGGCAGGCCGTTTGGCAGGCCGTTTGCAGGGGCCGGTTTCCAGACCAGCCCGTTTAATGAGGCTGTTTGCTGAGGGCGTATGGCAGGCCATTTACCATACTGGCAGGCCGTTTGGCAGCCCATTTGGCAAGCCGTTTGGCTTGCTGATTTGCTAGATCGTAACTTGATTTCTTGTCTTTCACCGTTTTCGCTCTAGAATCTTCGTTTTAGCACCGTTTCTCTTGATTCTTTTTGCACCGTCTTCGTAATTACTTGTTCTTCAATATTGACCGATGAAGCAGGTATTTTGGCGATAAAGTTTGGAACTTTATTGTTTTGGGGCCTTAATATCGCGGTGAAAACGTGACTTTTTAGCCGATATCAAACGACAACTTCAACTAATGAGGGATTCCATAACGTACCACCCCCCGTTGACAATGAACCTGATTACTTCACCTTCCTAGCTTCTCAGAATCCAGATCGGATGGTCTCCTTCACCTTGAGTGACATGAGACGATTTTTCCCTCCGAGAATGATATGTTAGCTGATGTTCGTCAATGTGGGTACAAAGGAGAAGTTACCAAGATAAGGGACTTCAAGAAGCAACGCATGGCACAACGATGGTCCGTGTTATTTACCTTTGTGAATCGGTGCTTCAATCCAATGCAAACTGGAATCGATCACCTCACCATATTCCTGCTAAAGATCTTTTATGAGATCGTGTTCCTGCCCGCTGCTGGTTTTGGCCGAGTCATCTGGGATCGTATGATAGAAATCCACTCGACTCCACTCGTATCATACATCCAATTCCGAAGATTCTATGCTATAATACATGCATCCATAATTGATGCCAGTAATCTAACTCCCAATCCTATCCCAAGGGATCTCAGTGAACCAATTGCAGAGAAAGAGTCTATCATCTTTATTCAAAAGAGAATTGGTTCAAAGAATGTGGAAGCTCAACTTATTCCACCTCACTTGCTGAATCTCGAACCACGCGATGATCCATGAATAATAAGTTATCTGAGAGAGATAGGAGCTCCTATGGATCCCCTACCACCCAAAAATCCTACCCCTAGAGCTGATATGACACCTGGTGAGGGATCTAGTAAGCGAGGGTCACAGAAAAGAAAGTCTAAGGGGAAAAGAAATGAGGGTGATAATAGGCCTAAAAATAAAACTAAACCAAAGAAAGTAACCACTGAGCAACTCCAAAAGGCTCTTCATGATATTTATAGGAGTGATAAGGATGGAAATGAGGGTGTGGTTGAAAAATCAAGAGAGGTTGTGCGGACAGGGTGTGAGACAGGGCAAAAAAGAAAACGTTAGCCCTCCAAGAACACTAAGAAGCCACTCAGATGCTCAAACATCTGTTTCCTATGAGTTAGTGTTGGCAACTTTAGATGATATCCACCAAAAACAATTTGAAAACGTGTCTAGTGCTCGTAGGAACTTGGTGCAGTCATATACCGAACAAACTGTGTCTATAGCTCAGACTGCAACAACAAGCGTAAAGGTGAGTACACCACCGGAAATCGTTTCTCTAAGATTGCTTGGAAGTCCTGTGACAACAGGCCTCACTGCTCAGCTTTCGAGCTCAACAGTGGTGACAACTAGTTTCGTCAAGAATGTCAAGAAGTTTTCACTAACGTTTCTACGCAGGGCCCCAATATCTCATCACCAATAACAAAAACACAACCATCACCACCACGTTTCACATCATCCCCTCCTAATTTTAATGTATCACCACCACCACTATCACCACCAATCGTATCATCACCCCCAGTCACTCAGGCGGTCACACATCAACCAAACCTTACTTATCATCAACGGAAGAACGAATTTCATGCTCAACTTCTCTCAGTCAACTTGTCTCAAGATGATTACATCAGAAAATCCATCCTTGGTCTACTCAATACCTTACAAATCATACCAAACTATCCTCATGTGCTTTAGCCGATTCCCTGTCGTGCTGACTTAGCATTTTCCTCTAGGCGACATGATGACCCCGATGCCGGCGGCCAACATGAGGGGGAGAATATCGGAGGAAGATCATCGGTAGCTGCTATCCTAAGTACGAGCCAATCACAAAACCAAACCAGTTCCTCCAGAAAAGGAAAAGAAGTTATTGATGAATCTGACTTACTAGAAGGAGTAATGGAAGGGGTAGAATGGGTTGTTGAAGAAAATGATGCTGCTCCTAAAGGGTTTACTGTAATCACAATCAACTCTGACGACGATGATGATGAATTTGATGAAATAATGTTCATTGATGTGAAAGAGGAAGAAGAAACTGAAATGACTGAAACGGTGGTTACCTATGTTGAATCTGAAACACTTGCAATGGTTGTATACACAAGTCCTGAATCCAAAACAATCACCCCACCTACGGAAACAATCGCCACAAGAAGAAGAAGAAGAAGAAGAAGAAGAAGAAGAAGAAGAAGAAGAAGAAGAAGAAGAAGAAGAAGAAGAAGAAGAAGAAGAAGAAGAAGAAGAAGAAGAAGAAGAAGAAGAAGAAGAAGAAGAAGAAGAAGAAGAAGAAGAAGAAGAAGAAGAAGAAGAAGAAGAAGAAGAAGAAGAAGAAGAAGAAGAAGAAGAAGAAGAAGAAGAAGAAGAAGAAGAAGAAGAAGAAGAAGAAGAAGAAGAGTACTTCAGAAACCTGAAACCCAGAACCAAATCAACCATTGTCATTGAAGGAGCATTTACCAGAGAAAACTATGTGAACTGAGAAGCTCCTGACGAGGAAGAACTAGAAGAATTTGATCATTTTGTCACTCAAGAATACACCAGTGAACCCGCTCCTAGATTTCCTAAACCCACCGTTCAACCAACACCTGAACAATCCACATCATCTGAATCGAAACATGGAGAATTCAACAAGCACAGAGAATTACCAATCAAACTAGGTGAACCGCCGAGGAGAAAAAGTGCTACAGGGTTGTTGGTTAGAAGAACAAGCATACAGAATCTTCGTCAGTGAAGATAAACTCAAAAATCTGCTGGTGGCTGAAAGGTTCAATCCAATTGGGTGTTATGATTATCTTGGTGATAATGACAAGTTGATGACATACCGTTATCATAAGAGGATGTTTATGATCATAGATGAGTTTAACCTGGAAGATCACAAGAGTATCTGTGATGACCCGGAAATTTCTGACCAAATTTAAACTTAATCTTTGTATGATTAACATTTCCGACACGATAAGCAAAGTCTATGAAGTTTAATCTCAAAATTTTAAACTATTCAAATACTCTTCGATTGTTCTCAACGATTCGCGAACCATTATATGTAAATAGATACATATATATACTATAACTTGAAAACGTAACAAAGTTTTAATTGCATGATACCGTACATTAAACTTATTGGTTTATATATCTATTTGAATATATATGATTTCAAGTTATTTAGTAAACGATAGTAATATTCGTTTATTGATTCGATTGATATTTAGATAAGTTAACTAAAGCGTTTAAGATGAACCAGTAAAACACTAATTTGCTACAGTGTTTTCAATTTGCCACATTACTCAAAATGCTACAGTGTTTTCGAAAATCACTATTTGCTACAGTGAAATTGACTTTGCTACAGTGAATTGCTACAGTAAAAATTGACTGTAGCAAAGTAACTTTGCTACAGTAAAACACTATTTTAAAATGTATTTTAAAAAATAGTGAGACGATGATTTATAAAAGCAAATGACCACGATACTTAAATGTATAAGTTATATTTCATAGAATATAATTTAGTGAAGAATAAGCCTAATTATTGACAAAGGTATAGGCGGTAAAACGTAAAATGCTAGTTTTCTCAGTGTACGAAACCACGTTCGAAAAACCGGAACCGGGACATAAGTCGAGTGACGACATACGACTTATCGGAACAAAAATTACAAGTTAACTATGCACGTGAATTTAATATAATATATAATTAATTATATAAATTAAATATATTATATTATTATATATAATATAAAATTATATCGACAAACAAGAAGTTAAAAATTTGTGAGCTGTCCCAGGGTGCCATGCGATCGCATGGCCTTGACGCACAAATCCCATGCGATCGCATGGGGTGCTTTTTCAGAAAAAGTTCTATAAATTGATCGAGTTTCTGGCTATATTTTCACTCACACATATACAAATATAGATATACTCCGTAATATTATTTATTATTATTATTATTATTATTATTATTATTATTATTATTATTATTATTATTATTAAGATTATTATTAATCTTATTATTTTTATTATTAGTGTTATTATTTTTGCGATACAAAAATAATAATGTACATAAAATATTACGACGGAGTGCTGTCCAAATAATTTTCAAAACAAGTTTTCGAGCAAGCTAGAGCTAAGGAAATTATGGGTTATTGCCAAGAAGGTTATGGGTAATTTTCGGGGGTATTTTTGGGAATCAAACCTCGTGTTTATCATCTCCGATGCATCTACATGCTTTCCTGCAATATTGTATATCAATATTAAACAGTGAGTTTCATATGATCCCTTTTACTCAATATATTTTTGGGCTGAGAATACATGCGACTGTTTATAAATACTGAAAATACTAGATTTATATGCGTGAGTTTCATATGCTCCCTTTTTAATTGCTTTTGAAATCTATATTTTTGGGCTGAGAATACATGCACTTTATTTTAAATGCAATGGATACAAGTACATACTTAATTCTACACTGAGTTTGAACCGAAAATCCCTTAACTTTGGTAACTAGTAACTTCCAGTTATAAGAACTGGTGGGCGCGAGTAGTTGTATATGGATCCATAGGGTTTGACATCCCCGTCTGTTCCAGGTATAGAAAGAAACTCTAGCCTGAACTATAAAACAGACGTATGCTATTTGACGTTAGTACACGTTGGATTGCGTGTATTGTACATGTTGGTTGCATGTTAAACGAGGGGTACTTATTATAAATGTTAAGGCTTGGTTACCAGGCTGCTCAACTTTGTAGAACCGATTGATAAACGTTCCGGATGAAACAACTGAAATCTTGTGGTCCACCTTTTATTTAAAACATATTGATAAACGTTTTGAATGAAACAACTGAACTTTTGTAATCCACATTGATATACGGATTATGTTTAATATTAAAACTATGAACTCACCAACCTTTGTGTTGACACTTGAAGCATGTTTATTCTCAGGTTTCTAGAAGTCTCCCGCTGTTTGCTTATACGTGATACAAGATATGTGCTGGGAGTCATACATGCTATATACAAGAAACTTGCATTCACCAAACCATTACCATGTACCTTATTTTGACTGTATTGTCAATAGATGTATTATTGTAAACCATTTAAATAGTGATTGTCTATAAGTAGGAAACATCAGATGTTAAAAACCTAGAATTTATATATTCATTTATGAAATACCTTTTCAAACGAATGCAATGTTACAAAACGTATCACATAGAGGTCAAATACCTCGCAATGAAATCAATGAATGACGTATTGTCCATATGGATTTGGAGCGATCGTCACAGTATCCAATTGTAATCATTAACAGTGTGTACTGGAGGGGCTTAACAGGGAAAGTTTTCATCCATTGGTTAAAGTTATACGATCAAACGACCAAGATTACACATTTTCTGAATATGATCTGATCGAGCTCAAGCCAGTGGACGTGTTATTCCTTTACAACTAGTTAAGAAACAAGATTAGAAAGACTTGGGTGATTGAAACAGTGATTGAAAGGGTTAAGAGATTTATGAAAGAAAGAATCAAGCTTGCCGCACAACATGATCTTCAGTTGGCTATCCTCTGCACCGAATCAAACCATTGACACTTTGGATCTATCTACTTTTAAAATCTGCTATTGCCTAGCCAGTCCTGAAGAGGGCTTTATCTTTGGCAACAAAATCAAAAATCCAATCTTCATTCGCAAATCCGAGTTGTCTAAGTACTCTAATGGAACTCTAAAGTGTGCGTTAAAGTTCTTTGACATCTGCAAGAGGACAAAGAACATCGGGAACTACTAGAAGCTGATGACCAATGAGATGGAGAACCACATCAATGAGGTTCTTGAATTCAGGTTGTACATGAGGCAGTTTGATACCTCGCTGGGAATAAACAGGAAGAAGAACTACTTCACGAGTTCTCAGTACGTGCCTATGTTCGAATACAACATCACCAGTCTCAAAAGGTTCATCATTCCAAAGCACAACGAGAGAAACTACACACCAAGAAGTGATGTGATCAAGGCACTAAAAGCTGAGGAGGAAGCAATGAAAAAGGCTTCTGAGAGTCCAAGTCAAACCTGATTGAAGGAGGGTGATATTTTTTGAAGACCGCACGCCAAGGGGGAGATTGTTGACATTAGTTTATGTAATAGATTAGTGGTGTACAGTTTTAGTATTGTAATATGTTGAATTTACCTTTAATTACCATGGTAACTTTGTAAGTCATGTAACTTGGGAGGTTGTCATATACAAACAACCTCCCCACCATTTTGTGAACTAGTTATCTCATATTACACCTTATCATTTATCACACTTTCTCTCTAGTGTTCTTGCACAACTCATACCCTAACTCACTAAAACACATAGAAACTGATCGGCTAATCACCTATAAGGACTAACACTCTTGTAATATGATTTTGGTCAGTTGGATGCAATGCATGCTTATTTGATTTAGTTATAACAGGTGTTAAGATGGGTTGATATTTGACAAGTTAGAATCAGATCTGGAACAGATGAAATGCGCATCGCGCAGATTGTTGCGCGCCGCACAATATTTTACAGATGCTCGAAATAAGGTATACTGTGCGTCACGCAGTTTTGGGCGTGCCGCATAGAATAATAGGATTTAAGGTCAGTCTAAATTTTTTATAAAAAAGGGTATGAGTCAAGGGCGTTTATATGTAATGTGCAAATGAGTTGAGCTTGAAACTCGACTCGTTAAAAACATGATTTCGAGTCAAGCTCAAACTAGCTCGAGCTGAAAGATGGACATATTTCGAATTTTGTTTGGTAAATGAGCTCGAACTTGTGCTTCTTGTATTGAGTTCGAACAAGCTCTCGAGCTTGAAGAGGTATATTCATTATTTATTTTTCATAATAATTCAGTACACAGGTATATAAAAATACCAATACGTATTACATATAAAAATGAGCTGAATTCGATCTTAAATAATATTAAATGAGCCGAAGCCGAGTTTGATATATTAAGTTCAAAATGAGTTAAGCTCGAGCTCTTTGAATTTTAGACTAGCCTAACTCGAGTCTATTCGAGCTCGGGCTCAACTAAACTAGTTTCTACCTTAGATGAATGTGGGTGAGTGCATCTGTTAAATGAAAGAAAATGAAAGAAGAGGATGTTTGAAGAAATAAATAAGAAGAGGATGTTCCTGAGTTGTTTTATTATTAAATTTATAGTTTTTTACCTATACATATACGTATTGTATATTATTTTAGCTCATGTAAAGTTATTGTGTATAATTAAATGTAATGTTATTTTTTAAAAGTAAATTGATTAGTGTAGTATTATTTGTAGATGTGGGTTTTTATTTACATATATTAATTGAAAAGGAAAATTAAAATAATAATAATTGAAAAGGAAAATTAAAATAATAATAATTGAAAAGGAAAATTAAAATAATAAGTGGTTCATGGAAAAGTTCGTTTGTATAGATTTCTAATGAGAAGCGTTTAACCTTTTATATAATCTTGATGTGACGTTAATAAAAATATAAAATAGTTCAGTATTTTAGTACGTTAGTCTATTAGTATTATGGTCTTACTAATAAATCTTTTTGAGAAGGACTTCTATGATTCTTTCAAGGCGACACATATTAAAGTTGTGATGTGGTTCAGCGGTTGGTGGTCTGCCTTCTTTAGAGAATGTCAGGAGTTCGACTCCCGTTGGCTACATATTAAAAACAAAATTTCATCTATGACATGAAGTATCCACCCATGGGATGGCAGTATGGCACCTTTTCCATATCGTTTATGGGGTAAATGGGAGAGGGGTTTTACTTGGTCGTGCCCTTGGATCTGTTTCAAGGTTTCCTCTCGGGCAGCGATGGAGGCGGGGTTATTATCGTTGCATCGGCATAGTCGAAACGGGAGATGATCGCAGGGTGTTTAGTCCCCATCGGGTGATCCCAATCGCTGTAAAAAAAAGAAGCTGACATATAAAAAGTTTATCCCACATTTTGTCGTTCAACATCACCAAATCTTCATCATTCCCGGGCATCATAAACCGCTTCACAACCACTATCGCCACCTGATACATCAACAATTCATTCTCATTAGGACTACACTCACTTCGACTACAACAACTGTCATGACAGTTAATCAACATTCAATGTATTCGGTAAAAAGTAGTTTTGAAAAGAAACATTACCACAATCGACCCTTTTAGCGAGGACGAATGTCCTCGTACTAGGGGAAAAACCTTACAATAGGTCTATTGCGAGGAAACATCATCGCAACAAAGTCCTTTCCAATAGCTCGACACAATAGATCTATTTATTTATTTTTATTTTTTTAACGACCAAAATTTAATTTATAAAAGACTACACAGCGAGCAGTTAGGTTAGCCCGAACATTACTATGGCTTAATCTGTCAATCATTCCAATTTACAATCATCTCGCCTATGGAATTTAACCAACTATCTATATCTATCTATATAAATCTATAGTAATTGAGTCCTAGAATCATAAGTATGGTGTATTAAATAAGTTTAACTCAATAAAATTTACACATTCAATTTAATAGACTGGTAAAAAAAGGTTAAAAATTATTATGGTAAAAAAGTAAAAAAAAATCATATTAAATAAAAATTTCATAAATAAATTTTAAGTATATATATCTATAGTAATTGAGTTCTAGAATCATAAGTATGGTGTATTAAATACGTTTAACTCAATAAAATTTACCCATTCAAATTAATAGACTGATAATAGAAGGTTAAAAATTATTATGGTAAAAAATTAAAAAATATCATATTAAATAAAAATTTCATAAATAAATTTTAAGTAATTAATAATTAATAAATATATAAACCTTTCATCTTCTAAATAACGTAAGTTATTTTTCTTAGCCTATAAATATTTCATTTTCATTCAATTTCTCATATCAATCATACAAAAGAGTATACTATCTTACTAATGTTGTATTCTTGATTTTTTTAAGATAGAAAAATGAATAAATGATATATATATATATATATTATATATATATATATATATATATATATATATATATATATATATATATATATATATATATATATATATATATATATATATATATATATATATATATTTTAGAGTCAATTTTTAATTTTATATATATATATATATATATATATATATAAAATTAAAAATTGACTATAAGATTCATAAATATGATCATTAAACCATCTTACTTATTATGATGTTAAAAAGGTTAACCACTTAATGTAAAAACATTAACCACTTAGTGGTTAAGAGTTTATTACTTTGTAAAAGTAAATTATCATCATTTATTTACTCCATAATAAATTAAGAACTTATGATTAACTCCATATTGATATATAGTTAATAAAATATAAATCTAAATTACCCTACAACTTTTTCCATTGTAGAACTCATAAGGCTTGATATATTAAATAGCAAATTAACTTATATTAATAAATTATTTAACATTTATTAATACACCACTTTTCATATTCTTTTGGAAGTTTTTTTTAGAACACTCACATGCTTACATAAATATATAAACTAACGGATTAAACCCACTTACAAGTCACGATTCTTGAATGTCATATTGAGAGTAGATTATTTGAGAGTACATGCATTCTATAAAATACTACACATATAATGTAAATCTTCTTAGTCTTAAAGTAATAATGGTTTATTATGTGACGACCGGAAATTTCCGATCAAATTTAAACTTAATTTTTATATGATTTCGACACGATAAGCAAAGTCTGTAATGTTGAAATCCCAAAAACTTTGAACTGTGTTCATGTATTTATTTGACCTTCGACCACTCCCGACGATTCACGAACAATTGTTGTAAATAAATATGTACATAAGTTTATATAATAAATTGAATTAATAACATACAATTTAATCAACAGAGTTAAATATGTAAAAATATGTATACGAGATAAAAAGTTGTTATATTAACATTATTATTATTACTTTCGATATTACCATGAATATTAATATCAATATTAACAATATTAATATTATTATTATTATCATTGTTGTTGTTGTTATTGTTGTTGTTATTATTATTATTATTATTATTATTATTATTATTATTATTATTATTATTATTATTATTATTATTATTATTAGTATTATTAGTATTTATATTGTTAAATATATTAACAGTATTTTAGTACTAATATATTTATATTTGCTAATTATTAATAATAATTGTGAATAATATATATATATATATATATATATATCAATTGAATAAAACCAAATCAGTTGCACATCATCTTCTCCTTTTTATTTTCTGTTCAATCCGTGATTTAAGGTCGACCCCATTCAACAAATACAAACAATCTTGAGATGGCTTCACTATTGTAAACTGATGTGTACTTGTAACTGATTTTGTTTCTTCTCCCCACTATATCTAATTATTACCAAGTATATATAATATATACATTCTATATGCATATATGATAGAACCATAACCCACTTAATCACTTCCATCATCTCCTTCTTCTTTTGCTTCATGAATCCATAACCTACACAAACCCAACACCAAAACCATTGTCATGCTAATTGCTGAATTCACCATCGTGTTTCACCCTACAACCTCACCACCTTGCCGAATGATACCCAAGTATTTCAATCACCAAAAGCATGTTCTCCTCTCATTTTCCCCCCATTTACGGCTAATCACAACAACCCCACCATCACCTTTAAACAATCGGCAATATCAATAACCATCATCATAATGCTTGTTCAATCTCGAAAGCCATTACTTTCATTATCATAAACCCACAATGAAACCTGCAAATGATACTAGTAGAAAACTGTTATTGGTCGAAACAACTATCACCACTATATCAATTTTTCTATAAAAATCACCACTTTGTTAAGCCACCACCCACAGTCACCATGATCACCCTCATCATAACCCATTTCTATTTCTATGATTCGATGACCGAATAACTTCTAATATTGAATTATGCTACGGCTGTTAATTGTAAACATCTAAACCCATGATCACCACCACCCTAGAATCACTCTAAAAACCAATCAACCCTACTTGTCTGCTGCTACATGATTCTGTTTCGCCTGCAACACATTTGAATATCAAGCTGTATTGTTACATCGTATGTTTCTGTCTCACCCAACAACTGCAACCCCCACCATCATCGTTATACCGCTGCTACCTAGAGTTATAAGGTCGTGAACTTCTAATCATTTAAAGTTGATATGATCGAATAATATTAAAAGGGATTAAAGGTAGTGGAATGTAAAGTGATTGTGGAAAATGATAGAATTATACATAAAGTAAGAATAAGCCATGATTGGGTCACTAGGGTCGGTTGGTTTCAAACTAACAAAGAATTTAAATAATTAGATAGTGGGCTGTGGGGATTAGACAACAAGTTGGACGTTTATTATTTATTTATTTATTTATACTCCTGCCATTCGCAAAAATCAGGATACCAGATCAAAACCAAAAGCCACGAATTTAGCTGCTGGGCCGAGTCCCTTTTCCTCCTGTTGGGCCGTAAAAGTCTAGCTGTATTGGATTGGTCTGCTAACTGGTTTCCCACGATTGATATTTTTGAACCGTATCAATGATGATGAGTATTGATACAAAGTAGTGATGAATCACAATGATAGATGATGTGATAAAAAATAGATAATAATGATATATGATGTTGATAATGTTATAAATACTTGTTGAAGATATGATGAAATGATTATGATGATGGTGATATACATGGCCACGATGATATTAGGATATCAAAGATGTTGATGATGGATGATGTCAAAGGTATTATGATGATGACGTGACTACCGTATGATGATGATGATATGTGACCATGGATGGTGTATGTTAATTAAGATGATTATATTGTGATAATGATTATGGCGAGTCATGGGTTGATAACGATTAGAATGATGATTAGGGATAGGCTAAGTAATGATACCGATGATGATGAAGATACCATGATGATGCTTAAATGAGGTGATGAACATGATGAGATGATCATGATTAGAAAAAGATAATGATGATAAAATTATGAGTATGATAATAATTATGAATATGATCATGAGTTTAGGATGATGATGATGATGATGATGATGATAGTTTTGATTATGATTCGTTAATGATATGTGGAATAAGGATAATAATAAATAAGGTTAAGGATGTTATCGGGTTAGCGGGATGTCGCGGGTTCAAACCCCGACTTGGGCATTTTTAAGGACTACTCCTTTGAGGTAGTTATTACTAATACTCTTATTATTATTTCATTATTAATTTTTATTGTTATTATTAATATTTATTATTGATTGTTATTAAGTAATTGTTATTATTACCAATATTAAAAATAAGATTATTAGTATAATTAATATTATTATCATTATTATTATTATTATTACTATTATTATTATTAAAATATATATAGTATTATTATTAATATGACTATTAAACTTTCTAATAGAATCATCATTTTATTTAAAAGTACCATTATTATTTAAAATATTATTTTTATGAAAACTAACATTTTTATCTTATTATTATTATCTTTAAAAATTATTATTGTTACTAACATTACTTTTATTATTATTATTATTATTATCAAAACTATTAATAGCAATATCATTACTAAACCTAATTACTTTTAGTATTATTATTATTATTATCATAAAAAGAAACAAATTTTTATTTACTATTATTGATATTATTTTACAAAAAGCTATATAAGAATATATATTAAAACATATCGCATAACAACATTAATATTTTTATAATAAATACTAATTATGTATCTAAGGTATATAAAATAAAAATAGTTAATTAAGTCATTAATAAAACATATAAATTACTAAAATAACAATTAATAATAATATGTAAATTTATTCGATTACAATTATATGTGTTAATATACATATAAATGTTATAGGTTCGTGAATCCGAGGCCAACCCTACAATTGTTCAATGACGTCATATGTATTTTTACTACGAAATACAGTATAGTGAGTTTCATTTGCGCCCTTTTTAAATGCTTTTGCAATATATATTTTTGGGACTGAGAATACATGTGCTGCTTTATAAATGTTTGACGAAATAGACACAAGTACTTAAAACTACATTCTATGGCTGGATTATTAAACCGAATATGCCCCTTTTTAGTCTGGTAATCTAAGAATTAGGAAACAGACACCCTAATTGACGCGAATCCTAAAGATAGATCTATTGGGCCCAACAAGCCCCATCCAAAGTACCGGATGCTTTAGTACTTTGAATTTATCATGTCCGAAGGGAGTCCCGGAATGATGGGGATATTCTATATGCATCTTGTTAAGGTCGGTTACCAGGTGTTCAACATATGAATGATTTTTATCTCTATGCAGTTTGCGAAATGCCTGATATGAGATGTATGTTTATGAAAATGAAAATGAAATCTTGTGGTCTATTAAAATGATGGAAATGAATGTTTTTGATAAACTAGTGAACTCACCAACCTTTTGGTTGACACTTGAAAGCATGTTTATTCTCAGGTATGAAAGAAATCTTCCGCTGTGCATTTACTCATTTTAGAGATATTACTTGGAGTCATTCATGACATATTTCAAAAGACGTTGCATTCGTGTCGTTGAGTTCATCAAGATTATTATTAAGTCAATTATAGTTAGATGTATTATGAAATGGTATGCATATCTTCAACTTTCGATGTAAGGAAAGTTTGTCTTTTCAAAACGAATGCAATGTTTATAAAATGTATCATATAGAGGTCAAGTACCTCGCGATGTAACCAAATGTAATGTATTCATCCAGATGGATTAGGACGGGTCGTTAGAGTTGGTATCAGAGTGGTGGTCTTAGCGAACCAGGTCTGCATTAGTGTGTCTAACTGATAAGTTGTTAGGATGCATTAGTGAGTCTGGACTTCGACCGTGTCTGCATGTCAAAAGTTTTGCTTATCATTTCTAGTCGAAACTCATCTGCTTATCATTCTTAGTCTAGACACATCATACTACAATGATTGCATGAATAGTGTATAGACAAAATTCATATCTTAGTGTATCTTCTAATTCATATCTTAGCGTATCTGTTATTGTTACCTTTGCGTGATAGATTCCGTAGATTCCTCCGTAACTTATGGAATTTTAGTATTATATATGCATTTGTAAATTATGTATTGCAGGGTACTAATCTACATCCTATAATCTATTTCTTATCGAAAATCCTTCATCTGATCGTACAAGATGAATCCCTCAACTAGTTCGAGTCCCTCAGCTTCTGATAGCTATCCTGATAGTTAATCCGACAGCTGTTCTGACATGAATATTCACCTAAGCTCCGAAAGCAGTGTAACCGAAATGGATCAACCAATTAGCCATAACCTATTTTGGATGAAAAAGGGATGGGTTCGTAGTCGACTAAACCAATGGAGACAAGAAGAAAGCGATCTCTTCCATCCACCACCTTTCCCTCTTGACAAAGAACCTGATGCACTTACCGGCGAACCTATTCGAAACACCATTTTCTCTCTCATTTACAGAGTATCTCGCTACGTCTATATCATAACTCAGATTCTAAACATTATTCATTCGCTCGTTACTACCAACAATCATCCCGGAGTAATAAGTCAATGAACTTCGCGCCTGAGTTGTAGCCTTGGAAAATATGATGCAAAACGTACCAGCTTCAGCAGCATCACCAGCATCAACAACTGTACCACCAACAACACAAGCCTCAACATCACAATCTATGCCTCGAGCATAATCTTCCTTCTACGTATCGTTCTGAAATGCCCCGTTCATATTAATTATAAACGTTTCATATTAATTGGTTTCTTTCCGAGGTTTTGACCTCTATATGAGACGTTTTTCAAATCTTGCATTTGTTTTTAAAAAAAACAACCATAACCTTTATTATTGAATAAAGGTCTTAATGACATAATTTAGATTGTCTATCAAAGACAATCTCCTCAAATAAATAAGTTTTTACACAACCCATTACAATATGATCAAATATATTACAACAAATACTCCGAATGCAAGTTTAAACAATATAAACAATTATGCCGACTCCAAATCTTGACCTTGGGTTGGCATACGACAGCGGAAGCATTTTTAATATTCACCTGAGAATAAACATGCTTAAAACGTCAACAAAAATGTTGGTGAGTCATAGGTTTACTTTCTATATAATAATCATAATATTTAATAAGCCACAGGATTTCATTTAATTAAATGCACAGGATCATTACAACTGCAAAAATCATTCATACGATGAGTCGCCTGGTAACCGACCTTAACATAGAGCGCTTAAGATATTTGGAATCATACATTCCACTATTCAAATGTATGACAAGAACCCTTCGAAGTACTAAAGCATTTCCACTATTCGAAAATGGGGGTGGTTGGTGCCCGTAGATCTACCTTTAGGATTCGCGTCAATTAGTGTTTTTCACTAATTCTTAGGTTACCAAGCATAATAATAATAAGTACAGATATCTGGTATAACAAAACAATCGTAGAATGTAGTTCCATGAACTTGTAATTATTTTGTAAAACATTTATAAATTTTGCATGTATTCTCATCCCAAAATAATTTAGATAGTAAAAATGGGACCATAACTCACTTGTGATGATTTCCGAATAGATGGTGATAAGACTTGGCCTTTTGACAAATTCACGAACCTAATAATAATATTCTTGTACCAAGATATATATATATATATATATATATATATATAATTAATATTCCATACTTATGATACTTGTGATAATTTTAATTGTCCATTGTTAGTAGTCCAACGTTCGTAGTCCAATAGTCCAACAGTATAAATATATATATAAATATAAATGTGTATATTGTGTTAGAATTCACTAACACTATAATATATTGTCTTAATATAATAAGACACATAATATGTATATTGTCTGAAGTAATCCGCGACCCATTGTATGCATGTCTCAGGCTCGATCACAACTCAAAGTATATAATATTTTGGAATCCACTTCGACCCACAGCTAACTCGAGATTACTGCCAATGGTGTCTAATAGTTCGTTCCAATAATATATATAGAAGAAGTCAAAATGATATGTCAAAACTTTGTATACGAATCCACGGTGATCAAGTCATAAATATATATGGTGCATTACGATCTTTATTAAGACTATAATATATTGTCGTAGAACTTAATCACGACTATTATAAATTGTATTTCCATAAGTTCGGGAACAAGACATGTATAAATACATGTAGGTTACAAGGTAAGTTAGCTAGGATAAGGTTAGCATCCATTTTTATAAATCATGTCCGTAGCTAAAAATTAAGAAAAATATCCAATTTTGTTTTACCCATAATTTCTTCGTTACAAATCCGTTTTGAGTGATTCGAGTTGCCATGGTTTCGTATCAAACTCAACATTATTAATCTTAATAGAAAAAGTATAGGTTTATAGTCGAAAATACAGCTTAGGTGTCTAATAAGAGAAGATAGTCATATCCGTCGTAAGAACGACATCTTGATGACCCTTTTGAAAAACATACTTCCACTTAGAGTTTAACCATGAATTTTGGATATATTTCATATCCATATAAAATAAGATTTTTCACCAAAGGAAATCTTTTAATTCAAATTTTAAGATAGGTTTTTAAAATTAAACCCGAAACAGCCCCCGTTCGACTAAGACGGCGTATATTCGATTTTAAGGTGTTCTTCATGTTTACAAGTTTTATATCCTTATGTTAGCTTGACATACTTTCATAATACATGTGTTGAAGTTTTTTAAAAGTCAAGTTAGAAGGATTAAGTTTATTTGCAAACAAGTTTAGAAATAATCTAAACTATGTTCTTGTTGTTATTAGTTATAACTTAAAATAAGATAGCTATATGAATATGAATCGAATAAGATTATAAATAAGGTTACTACCTAAATTCAAATGAATAAAGTTGCTGGAGAAATAAGGAGAATATCTTAAGTTCAAAGATATCCTTTATGACTTGGAATTCTTGAAGTAAAATCATGAAATGAACAAAAGTTCGAATAAGAATTTCTATCTTGAAATAAGATAGTTATAAGTATATGAATTGAACTAAAGCTTATATATGATTCTTAACTTGATTATAAGATGTAAAGCTACTAGAAAGAAAGTATAATTAGTGATCCTAAAGAGTTGTTGAGTTGGCTTGAAAGATTGGAAGTAAACTTCTTCAAGTTGGAAGGTTATCTTGATATGTTCTTGAATGATTCTTGTTATGATGTTTAAAGCTTGTTCTTGAAGTGGTTTAGGAGGTATATAATGGAAGGTTACTGAATTAGAAATGTTCTTGAGTAGTATGTGTTTAGGATTAATGAAGTAGGTGATTAAAATGAGATGAAATGTATATAGATATATAGATAGATACATTTAGATATAGATATAGATATATGATGGATTAGTTTTTGTTTCTTGCGTTTTAGTCATACAAGAAGTTAAATGAGTTGGTTCCATATGTCTCCTAACTGATTTAGGGTGGCTAAGATCAATGATTTGGTATGTATATACCAATAGTAAATATGTTTAGAAGCTGGGTATGATACGGGTATAAATACCGAATGAATACGAGTAGAATTCTTGATAGAATTAAATAAGATTATGAGTATAGCTATCTTTGTTGAGTGTAAGTATATTGATATATGTATTTAGGTCTTTCAAAAGTGTATTAATACATCTTAATACAATACATATACATTTAGTTTAAATTAGGGTTTAAGACTTCGAAAAACGTTACATATATGTATATTGTTTCGAAGTCTTTAAGTTAGTAGTCTCATTTTATATATATAACCAATTGTTAATATACTTAATGAGATACTTAAATATCATTTTAACAATTCATAAATATATATATCCATATATATATTCCATTAAATAATTATTACACGTTATGACGTTCATGAACCGTCAGACAACCTGGGTGGCCAAACGTTTGTATGAAATTCATTTCAAATAGACAAGTCTTAATAAATTTGATTGCCTAACATGTTGGAAACCTTAATTATGTAAATATTAATCTTCTATATATTAGCGGAAAAATCCAGGTCGTTACATTACACACCCGTTAAATTAAATTTCGTCCCGAAATTTAGAATAGTACCTAGTTAACGTGCGATATCGGAAAACAAATGTGGGTACTTCAGCTTCATTTAGTCTTCTCGTTCCCAAGTGAATTCAGGTCCTCTACGAGTATTCCACCGAACCTTAACGATTGGTATCTTACTTTGTTTGAGTCGTTTGACCTCACGATCCATAATTTCGACGGGTTCTTCGACGAAATTTAGTTTCTCGTCAATTTTAATCTCGTCTAAAGGAATAATGAGATTTTTGGTAGCTAGGTATTTTTTCAGGTTTGAAACATGAAAGGTGTTGTGAATCTTTTCTAATTGTGGAGGTAGCTCAAGTCGATAGGCCACCGGCCCAATGCGTTTTTCAATCTTGAATGGCCCAATGTATCTTGGGCTCAATTTCCCCCGCTTTCCAAAACGAATAACACCTTTCCAAGGTGATACCTTAAGCATAACCATATAACCCTCCTCAAACTCTAAAGGTTTTCTCCTAACATCTGCATAGCTCTTTTGTCAACTCCAGGCTATTTTCAATCGTTGCTGAATTTGAATGATTTTATCGGTGGTTTCTTGGATAATTTTCTGACCTATAATCTGTTTATCCCCTACATCACTCCAACAAATCGGAGACCTGCACTTCCTACCATAAAGTGCTTCGAATGGTGCCGCATCAATACTAGAATGATAGCTGTTCTTGTAAGAAAACTCAGCTAATGCTAGATGTCGATCCCAACTGCTTCCAAAATCAATAACACATGCTCGTAGCATGTCTTCGAGTGTCTAAATCGTCCTTTCACTCTACCCATCAGTTTGTGGATGATAGGCAGTACTTAAATCTAGACGAGTTCCCAACGCTTCGTGTAATGCCTGCCAGAATCTGGAAGTAAATCTGCTATCACGATCAGAGATAATAGAGACTGGTATACCATGTCTAGAAACAACTTCTTTCAGGTATAATCGTGCTAATTTCTCTATACCATCCTCTTTTTTTATTGGCAGAAAGTGTGCTGACTTAGTAAGACGATCGACTATTACCCAAATCATATCATAACCACCTGCGGTTCTCGGTAACTTAGCAATGAAATCCATGGTAATGTTTTCCCATTTCCATTCTGGGATTTCAGGTTGTTGGAGTAGACCCGATGGTTTCTGATGTTCAGCTTTGACTTTAGAACAAGTCAAACATGTTCCTATATATGTCGCTATATCGGCCTTCATTCCTGGCCACCAAAAGTTTCTCTTGAGGTCTTGGTACATTTTCCCCGCTCCGGGATGTATTGAATATCTGGTTTTATGTGCTTCATCTAGTACCACTTTCCTCAAATCTCCATTCTTTGGTACCCAAATTCTTTCAGCTAAATACCTGGTTCCGTCTTCCCGAATATTAAGCTGTTTTTCTAATCCTTTGTGTATTTCCCTTCCAAAAATTCCTTCCTTCAAAACCTCCTGTTGTACCTCTTTTATTCGAGTAGTAAGATTAGTATGAATAATCATGTTCATAGCTTTTACTCGAATAAGTTCTTTTTCCTTTCGACTCAAGGCATCGGCTACCACATTCGCTTTCCCCGGGTGGTAACGGATTTCACAATCATAATCATTTAGCAGCTCTACCCATCTATGCTACCTCATGTTTAGTTGCTTTTGATTTAAAATATGTTGGAGACTTTTGTGGTCAGTGTATACGATAAACTTGACCCCATATAGATAATGTCTCTACATCTTTAATGCAAAAACAACGGCGCCCAATTCTAGATCATGTGTGGTGTAGCTTTGTTCATGAATTTTGAGTTGTCGAGAAGCATATGCAATCACCTTCTTTCGTTGCATAAGAACACACCCAAAACCTATTCTTGATGCATCGCAGTAAATAACAAAATCTTCCATTCCATCAGGTAATGATAAAATAGGTACCGTAGTCAACTTCTTTTTCAACAATTGGAAGGCACCCTCTTGTTCGGAAGTCCATTCATACTTCTTCCCCTTATGTGTCAAAGCAGTTAAACGTTTGGCTACTCGAGAGAAATCTTGAATAAATCTCCTATAATAACAGGCTAAACCCAAAAATTGACGCATTTGCGTTGGAGTTTTTGGGGTTTCCCAATTTTTGATGGCTTCGATCTTGGCGGGATCAACTTTGATTCCATTACTACTGACTATGTGGCCAAGAAATTGTACTTCATTTAACCAAAAAGCGCACTTAGAGAATTTTGCATAAAGCTGTTCTTTTCTTAACAATTCTAACACAAGTCTCAAGTGTTGTTCGTGTTCTTGGTTATTCTTCGAATAGATAAGAATGTCATCAATAAAGACAATAACAAACTTATCTAAATATGGACTACATACTCGGTGCATGAGATCCATGAAAACTGCGGGTGTATTGGTTAGACCAAATGGCATAACTATGAATTCTTAATGGCCATAACGAGTTCTGAAGGCTGTTTTTGGTATATCGGCTTCTTTAACCCTCAGTTGATGATAACCCGACCTTAAGTCGATTTTGGAGTATACGCTCGAACCTTGGAGTTGATCAAATAGATCGTCGATTCGGGGTAAAGGGTATCGGTTTTTGATGGTTACTTTGTTCAGCTCACGGTAATCGATACACATGCGAAAAGACCCATCTTTCTTTTTAACGAACAAAATTGGAGCTCCCCATGGTGACGTTCTCGGTCAGATAAAACCACGTTCTAATAATTCTTGTAGCTGACTTTGTAATTCTTTCATTTTAGTGGGCGCAAGTCTATATGGAGCACGAGCTATTGGTGCGGCTCCTGGTACAAGATCTATTTGGAATTCAACGGATCGGTGTGGAGGTAGTCCCGGTAATTCGTCCGGAAACACCTCAGGAAATTCTCTTACAACGGGAACGTCATCGATTTTCTTCTCTTCTTTTTCAACCTTCTCGACGTGTGCTAGTACGACATAGCAACCTTATCTTATTAGTTTGCGCGCCTTCAAACTACTAATAAGATTTAATTTGGCATTACCCCTTTCTCCGTACACCATTAAGGGTAATCCGTCTTCTCTCGGAATGCGAATCGCCTTCTCATGACAATCAACTTCGGCTTTCACCTTGGACATCCAGTCCATTCCAATAATTAAGTTGATGCTTCCCAATTTCACCGGTATTAAATCAATTGCAAACATTTCGTTAACTAAACTAATTTTTCGATTTCAGCAAATTTTATCAACCTTAATTAGTTTACCTTTTGCTACTTCAACTATACACTTTTTATCCAAAGGCGTTAACGGGCAATTTAATTTGGCACAAAATTCTCTACTCATATAACTTCTATCGGCACCCGAATCAAATAAAACATAAGCAGGTGTATTGTTGATAAGAAACGTACCCGGCAGGTCTTCCTGTGCTTTCTCCCCATTAATGTTGAAGGCTCTCCCATGGCCTTGCCTATTTCCATTCCTGCACTGGTTTATGGTATGGCCCGGTTTTCCACATCCATAGCAAACAACGCCGTTATTATTTGTTCCGGCATTATTTACTCCTTTGTTTCTATTTGGTCAGTAGACTTCATACTTTGCTGCAATATGGCCATTCCTATTACACTTGGTACATAATTCTCTACAAAACCATTCCGGATGAAACGTATCACACCTGGGGCATATAGTTCTTTGCCTTTTGTTGTCGTTGTTTTTGTTGTTGTTGTTGTTGTTAGGGTTATTGTTGTTGAGTCGTTTGTTGTTGTTATTGTTGGGATTGGGATTGTTGTTTTTGTTATTATTATTGGGATGGTTGTTGCGGTTATTGTTGCGGTTGTTGTTGCGATTATTGTTGTTGTTGGGGTGGTTGCGATTGTTGTTGTAGTTGTTGTTTTAATTGTTGTTGTTGTACTGGTGACCCTAATCACTGCTTTCCTCCCACTTTCTTTTTCCCTGTTTCATTATGGCCTCCTCGGCCGCTTCTTTCTTTATCCTTCCTGTAATTTGGCCTATCAATTTGTGGGCTATACGGCTCGCTTTCTGCATTGTTGCAGGGTCGTTAGCAACTACATGCTCTTGGATTCATTCCGGCAACCCTTTTATGAATGCTTCAATTTTTGCTTCTTCGACCTCAAATGCTCCAGGACACATTAAAGCCAGTTCATTGAAACGTCGCTCGCAGATAGTAACATCTAACCCTTGGGTTGTCAGTGCTTTAAGCTTTGCCTTGAGCTTGTTGATTTCGGTTCTGGGACGGTACTCTTCCATCATCATGTGCTTGAAAGTGGACCATGGAAGTACGTAGGCAGTATTCTGTCCTACGTAATCCATGTAGGTATTCCACCATGTCAAAGCAGTACCTCTGAAAGTATGTGTGGCATACTTAACTTTATCCTCTTCTGCGCAGTTGCTGATTGCGAACACGGCTTCAACCTTCTCTGTCCACCGCTTTAGTCCAACGGGTCCTTCAGTTCCTTTAAACTCATTGAGTTTGCAGGTCATAAAAGCTTTGTAGGAACATCCTACCCGGTTGCCATTGTTTCCTCCACTGCTGGAACCCGATTGGTTATTGTTGTTCATTGCATTCACCACTGCAGCCATATTTGCAGCGAAAGCTTAAAGTTCTTCTGTGTTCAATTATTGTTGTCTAGTAGCTGGAGGAGCCATTTCCTTCAAAAATAGCCGACTGAGTTAATCATATAGAATTTTAGAAGTAGCCAAAAAGTATTTTGTAGCTTAATATGAACTTATTATTATAAAAGCGTTTTCTTCATATTAGCGTTTTATAACTATAATAATGTTCATACTTAGCAGCTAACACACAAATTAACTACTAAAATTCTAATATGAAAAACTATGGTAAGTTATTACGTTACTACGTAATAACAAGTTGTAATAATAATAATAAACCTTCCATGCTTATTCTTATTATTATACAATCATAAGGAAAATTACATTGCGGATTTTCTTACAAACTTAAACACACAATATAATACATATTATACAATGCATGGAATACAGGATAGCTGCCGATGGTTCAAGAACGGCGAGATTTCTTAGATGTTGACGTTGTTTCTTTCTCGGCCAAACGTTTGGATTTTCGTTTGGATAGTTCTTTTTCCAATTCCTCCCAATTGGTTCTTTCGGCTAATTGTTTGGGAGCAAAACCAACAGTCGTTATACGAGCGGTCATTTTATAAACTGGTCTCTTAGGTGGTTCAGGTGGATGATCACAAACATTTTGGGTCATAATAGGTTCATCGGGTATAACAGCCAAAGATTTTCCCAAATCACGTTGTGGTTCAGTAATTTCCACAACTTCTTCAGGATCCTCTTCTTCGGGTTCCTCTTCAGGATCTTCTTCTGGATCCTCTTCTGGAACCTCTACTGGCGATTGTGAATCTTCCCAATTTTCTCAACAATTTTCCACTTTAATGGTAGCACCAAAAGTTAACTTTTTCGTTGGTTCATAAGTCGTATGCTTTGACTCAGCCTCCGAATTACTTGATAAGTAAATGAAATCTGAATCACTAGAGATGCTTATATGATCGGATGAAGTCATCTATCACATAATAGCAGGCACATTAAGAGAATGATATATCTTATAATATTTATATGTTAATAATCTTATGTTTCCAACAATTATATTAAGCAATCATTTTTAAAATAATTACGGTCGAAGTCCAGACTCACTAATGCATCAAAAATCAGTTAGACACACTAATGAAAAAAATTTCTGATTCTCTAAGACCAACGCATACCAACTGAAATGCCCCGTTCATATTAATTATAAACGTTTCATATTAATTGGTTTCTTTGCGAGGTTTTGACCTCTATATGAGACGTTTTTCAAATCTTGCATTCGTATGTTTTTCAAATCTTGCATTCGTTTTTAAAAAAAATAACCATAACCTTTATTATTGAATAAAGGTCTTAATGACATAATTTAGATTGTCTATCAAACACAATCTCTTCAAATAAATAATTTTTTACACAACCCATTACAATATGATCAAATATATTACAACAAATACTCCGAATGCAAGTTTAAACAATATAAACAATTATGCCGACTCCAAATCTTGACCTTGGGTTGGCATACGACAGCGGAAGCATTTTTAATATTCACCTGAGAATAAACATGCTTAAAACGTCAACAAAAATGTTGGTGAGTCATAGGTTTAATTTCTATATAATAATCATAATATTTAATAAGCCACAAGATTTCATTTAATTAAATGCGCAGGATCATTACAACTGCAAAAATCATTCATACGATGAGTCGCCTGGTAACCGACCTTAACATAGAGCGCTTAAGATATCTGGCATCATACATTTCACTATTCAAATGTATGACAAGAACCCTTCGAAGTACTAAAGCATTTCCACTATTCGAAAATGGGGGTAGTTGGTGCCCGTAGATCTACCTTTAGGATTCGCGTCAATTAGTGTTTTTCACTAATTCTTAGGTTACCAAGCATAATAATAATAAGTACAGATATCCGGTATAACAAAACAATCATAGAATGTAGTTCCATGAACTTGTGCTTATTTTGTAAAACATTTATAAATTTTGCATGTATTCTCATCCCAAAATAATTTAGATAGTAAAAATGGGACCATAACTCACTTGTGATGATTTCCGAATAGATGGTGATAAGACTTGGCCTTTTGACAAATTCACGAACCTAATAATAATATTCTTGTGTCAAGATATATATATATATATATATATATATATATATATATATATATATATATATATATATATATATAATTAATATTCCATACTTATGATACTTGTGATAATTTTAATTGTCCATTGTTAGTAGTCCAACGTTCGTAGTCCAATAGTCCAATAGTCCAACAGTATAAATATATATATAAATATAAATGCGTATATTGTGTTAGAATTCACTAACACTATAATATATTGTCTTAATATAATAAGACACATAATATGTATATTGTCTGAAGCAATCCGCGACCCATTGTATACATGTCTCAGGCTCGATCACAACTCAAAGTATATAATATTTTGGAATCCACTTCGACCCACAGCTAACTTGAGATTACTGCCAATGGTGTCTAATAGTTCGTTCCAATAATATATATAGAAGAAGTCAAAATGATATGTCAAAACTTTGTATACGAATCCACGGTGATCAAGTCATATGTATATGGTGCCTTACGATCTTTATTAAGACTATAATATATTGTCGTAGAACTTAATCACGACTATTATAAATTGTATTTCCATAAGTTCGGGAACAAGACATGAATAAATACATGTAGGATACAAGGTAAGTTAGCTAGGATAAGGTTAGAATCCATTTTTATTAATCATGTCCGTAGCTAAAAATTAAGAAAAATATCCAATTTTGTTTTACCCATAATTTCTTCGTTACAAATCCGTTTTGAGTGATTCGAGTTGCCATGGTTTCGTATCGAACTCAACATTATTAATATTAACAGAAAAAGTATAGGTCTATAGTCAAAAATACAGCTTAGGTGTCAAATAAGAGAAGATAGTCATATCCATCGTAAGAACGACATCTTGATGACCCTTTTGAAAAACATATTTCCACTTAGAGTTTAACCATGAATTTTGGATATATTTCATATACATATAAAATAAGATTTTTCACCAAATTAAATCTTTTAATTCAAAGTTTAAGATAGGTTTTTAAAATTAAACTCAAAACAGCCCCCGTTCGACTAAGACGGCGTATATTCGATTTTAAGGTGTTCTTCGTGTTTAAAAGTTTTATATCCTTATGTTAGCTTGAAATACTTTCATAATACATGTGTTGAAGTTTTTTAAAAGTCAAGTTAGAAGGATTAAGTTTATTTGCAAACAAGTTTAGAAATAATCTAAACTATGTTCTTGTTGTTATTAGTTATAACTCAAAATAAGATAGCTATATGAATATGAATCGAATAAGATTATGAATAAGGTTACTTCCTTAATTCAAATGAATAAAGTTGCTGGAGAAATAAAGAGAATATCTTGAGTTCAAAGATATCCTTGATGGCTTGGAATTCTTGAAGTAAAATCATGAAATGAACAAAAGTTCGAATAAGAATTTCTATCTTGAAATAAGATAGTTATAAGTATATGAATTGAAATAAAGCTTATATATGATTCTTACCTTGATTATAAGATGAAAAGCTACTAGAAAGAAAGTATAATTAGTGATCCTAAAGAGTTGTTGAGTTGGCTTGAAAGATTGGAAGTAAACTTCTTCAAGTTGGAAGGTTATCTTGATATGTTCTTGAATGATTCTTGTTATGATGTTTTAAGCTTGTTTTTGAAGTGGTTTAGGAGATATATAATGGAAGGTTACTGAATTAGAAATGTTCTTGAGTAGTATGTGTTTAGGAGTAATGAAGTAGGTGATTAAAATGAGATGAAATGTATATAGATATATAGTTAGATACATTTAGATATAGATATAGATATATGATGGATTAGTTTTTGTTTCTTGCATTTTAGTCATACAAGAAGTTAAATGAGTTGGTTCCATATGTCTTCTAACTGATTGAGGGTGGCTAAGATCAATGATTTGGTATATATATACTAATAGTAAATACGTTTATAAGCTGGGTATGATACGAGTATAAATACCGAATGAATACGAGTAGAATTCTTGATAGAATTGAATGAGATTATGAGTATAGCTATCTTTGTTTAGTATAAGTATATTGATATATGTATTTAAGTCTTTAAAAAGTGTATTAATACATCTTAATACAATACATATACATTTAGTTTAAATTAGGGTTTAAGACTTCAAAAAACGTTACATATATGTATATTGTTTCGAAGTCTTTAAGTTAGTAGTCTCATTTTATATATATAACCAATTGTTAATATACTTAATGAGATACTTAAATATCATTTTAACAATTCATAAATATATATATATATCCATATATATATTCCATTAAATAATTATTACACGTTATGACGTTCATGAATCGTCAGACAACCTGGGTGGCCAAACATTTGTATGAAATTCATTTCAAATAGACAAATCTTAATAAATTTGATTGCCTAACATGTTGGAAACCTTAATTATGTAAATATCAATCTTCTATATATTAGCGGAAAAATCCGGGTCGTTACACGTTCTATCTATTTTTCGTTCAACATGGCGATTATGTAATCTCTAATGTTTTAGAGATTATATATTTTTGTTCTAAATGTAAACCAAATGAGTTTAATATCATATTAACTCATTAAATCCATGATTGCATCTGAAGAATATATATATGTATATATGTTTTCATAAAGATTGTAATTAAAAATTCTTTTGTACAAACTGTTAATGGTGAAAATATTTTAACGGGTAGGTAATACTCGAGGAATATTTAGATTTCACCTTAATAAGTTACACTGTACATTCGTCGAAGCTGATTCAACAGTCATTTACTATCCTACTTACAACCACCGATATACGTATCCGTACATCGCAGAATAACCATTTTCATTCAATTTCATATTTAGATTTTGACCTATCAGGGTCCAACAAGTGACATAATGAAGAAAACATTTGACAAAATAAAATTTGTTAGAAACAAACAAATTAACTATGAGGAATTTTGTTAATAATCCACGCTAACAAAATCCTAGCTAACTATTCCTAGCTAACTGTTAATACCGTATTACAATTTATTTATCACAATTTATTTATCGCAATTTTCATTCTCGCAATTTTATTTATCGTCATTTAATTTCTGTATTTATTTTACGCACTTTAAATATCGGGACACGTATACAAGGTTTTGACATATCATATCAACGCATCTATATATATTATTTGGAATAACCATAGACACTCTATATGCTGTAATGCTCGAGTTCGCTATACATGGTTGAGGTTGATTCTACAATAATATATATATACTTTGAGTTGTGATCGAGTCTGAGACATGAATATAACGGGTCACGACACATATTAATTAATTCGAATATTATATGTCAACCTATATATGAAGTGTTGAACTACTAATTGTGGACTGCTAACTGTGGACTAATAATATTTGACAGTTAAAATGAATTAAAATATTGATTATAACATATGAAACTAAACATTTCTTCAAGTTTGCCACTTGATATCATCTTAAACCTCATTTTTATCTTAACGATTACAATCTGCGTTCAAACCTTTCATGATTCTTGAAAACACCTCAAGCGAGAGGATGAACCAACCGCACTTCATCTACTGAAAAAAAGATTGATGCATATAGTTATGCACCTGAAAACTCTCGGAACCTGAGTACACGTTTAACATGTAGCTGTGCTAATTTATTTAGCGTTATTATTACCCAAAATAACTTTACAATCCCTCTTCAAAGTAGCCAATTTTGTCACAGCTTCAGCAAATCAATTTCGACTTTTCATTCGAATAAACTCTACTATTACTTTGATATATAAGTTCGCCCTTCATCATCATTACCAGAGAACCGTTTATATTCCACCACATTAGCAGTAAATTTACCACCAACTTCATTACTCATTGGCTTGAGTCTCTCCGAAAAACCAATATATTTGCTCATTAAAACCCTATCATATACTCATCCACATCTTATAACGAGAATTGCCATACTAATCACTGGGAATTAGCAATCAGTATTTTGAATCCCGCAGTATGTCTACATCAACAGTTATATGTATAACATTTATCTCTTAGAATTATGATCTTCCATTCTGAAATTCTGAAAAAAAACACCCAGTTTACGAATCGAAACTCCAACTTTTTAAAAAAAAACTGAACGAAGCAGCAGAAACTGTAGACAACTGTAAACCACCCTAACCGTCCGAAGTTTGATGATAAAGAATGGAGTGTTGGAAACACTCAATAGAAAATTTAGTACCAAAAAGCGGATTATGCGAAATTATGAAGAAGGCTATGGATAAATCACAAAGACTAAATCTGCCTTCAAATAATCCTGAAGGATCTGTTTCTGATGAAATCTTTAGCGAATATCTTGCTCCTTAATCGCTCTAAATCATCGTGAATGAATTTCTTCATCATAATTTGATTCTAAAATTCTAAGATATTATCGTATCCTCTATTATAAATATCCTCGATATCCCTGAAGATATTTTTCCTAACTATTCCCATACAAAATCATTTATCTCTTCACGCTATCTGTATTACATCATAAAGGAAACTATTTAGCTTCTATATTCTGTAAACCTTAGAGTTTAAACTATGAATATTTTGAAGCAGTGTTGGGAACTGAAGCATGAGTTAGTATAATATAATGACACTTGATCAACGTGATTATATTACAGTAAGTCATGCTGAGTTTCTAATGAAACGTGATGATTCACAGACCATAACGTCATCATGTGCCATGTGACATGACTCTTACATTCTATCTAATATATAAACATATCAAGAACATAATTTCTTGATAGTTCTATCTTTTCTCTTGAATTCTGGTAATTTAACCAATCAAGATCATACTATTACAATCTCTCTCTTAGAACATTAGCCATGTTCATTCGAAACTTTATACCTATTAATTCTGGACCATTATTTGCTTCACTTAAAGTCGAGAAGAGAAAACAAAAGTATGGAACTCCGAAATATAAAGAAAATGGAGAGGGTGGATTTATAGTGAAATATCCGACAGAGCAATCGAGACAGATCATTGCATTTAACCAAAGAGAATCCTAATTTTCTTAAATTCTGAAGAATCAAATCTTATTACGAAGATTTTCTCTAAATTCCCTGAATTCCAGAAATCAATTGTGACTACGTCAAGAGTTAAGACGAACCTTTATTTCATTCATTTCATTCTTTTGTGATAGCTTCACTCGTACATTTCGAGTAATCGAATTGTTTTATCCATATTACCCACTGATGATTAAAACTCTAATTTCAACTCATATTCGTCATGAAAACATTTTTATTGTTAGCCATGATGACCTCGATCAAATTTCGGGACGAAATTTCTTTAACGGGTAGGTACTGTGACGACCCGGAAATTTCCGACCAAATTTAAACTTAATTTTTATATGATTTCGACACGATAAGCAAAGTCTGTAATGTTGAATGTGACGACCCGTAAATTTCTGACCAAATTTAAACTTAATCTTTATATGATTTCGACACGATAAGCAAAGACTATAATGTTGAGTCTCGAAAATTTTGGAACTATGTTCATGTATTCAATTACCCTTCGACCATTGCCGACGATTCACGGACAATTAGTTACAGATAAATATACATAGATATATAAATAAGTGTATATATATATATAAGTATATATGTATATATATATATATATATATATATATATATATATATATATATATATATATATATATATATATATATATATATATATAACAAAAATATATATAACAATTTGAGATTATAAAATATAATTTAAACATTCGAATTAAATATGTAAAATAAAATATAAAATAATTAAGGGTAATTTAAAATGAATCTATATATATAAATTCTATAATTGTTATGACATGTATATTATAATAAATTTTTAAATAATAAAAATTCAATAAATGTTATCATATGATATATGATTATTAAATGTTACATAGTTAATAAGATATAATATTAGCACATTAAATTTAGTTACAAATGAAAATATAATGGCTATATTATTATAAATATTAATAGTAAAATTAGTATTAATAATGTTATTATATATAACATATTAATATGAAATTTGATATGTACAAATTGTTAAATTATTATTATTATTAATAGTATTAATATTAGTATTAATATTAGTATAAATAAATATTATTATTATTATTATTATTATTATTATTATTATTATTATTATTATCATTTTTAACAATATTATTATTATCATTAAAAGCAACATTTATTATGAATCTTATAAAAATAGAGTTTTTAATAACTTTACTAAAATTATGATTTAAATGAAATATTGGTTATTAATATAGTTTTCCAAAATTACCATTTTATTTTTTTTTGATATCATTTTTATTATTAGTATTATATTATTATATTATTATTATTACTTCAATTATTATTATTATTATTATTATTATAATTGTAATAATTATTAATATAATTATTAATTATTAATATTAATAAAAATCATATGTAGCATATTAGAATCAAATTCAGTTCTACATCCTTTTCTAACTGTATATGATTGATACTTTTTGGAATCTGATTACTAAAATTAATCCATGAATTTGTACGAATATGTTGAATTAAGCTATCACTATATTATTATTATTTTTTTCTTTTTTCTTTCCTGATGTAATTTTTGTCTCCAAAGTTGTTACCCGTCTATATCACTTATACTATGGACAAATCGATCATATCATCTCTACTAAATTTCAACCAAATGATATCTATCATTGTATAATGTTATACCATTCCACCATTCGAAACAAAAAAAAAATTTTGGAACCCACCATCATCCTTTATCCCATTGCCATCGACTATCAAGAACAATCTGCTGCTATTCGATCACTAAGAACCACCAAGAAACTATATACACAGGTAAACTTTCATTCTTCTATCTCGTTCAAACCACAAAATCATCAACCACTCACCTCCTTGATCACTGTTATTCAAACAACAATTTGTTTTTGCTTATTGTTTGTGTGAGAATAGAACCAAACCAACTCGAACCCACTTCCACCATCTTCAAGCCATGAACTTAATCTACTACTTGTTCCGTTTCTACTTCAATCTTGTACTACACTATTGCAATTAGTCACCATAAAACCGCTACCACCTCTAATCTCAAACCACAACGAATCGTTTACTATCTTCTGGTTTTTCGATACACCACCATTGACCCCTATGTCTTTACTTTGCACACTGATTGTTGTTCGGTTGTCAACACTACCAAACTGCTACTGCAGTACCTTCTTATTTTTGTTTTGCATCAAATCATAAAGTAACCAAACAGCCACCATGACTAACGAATTACTACAGCTGCTACGCTAACTTCCTGTTTTTCTTTCAAACTGTAAACTTCAACCTGCAGTCTCCTATCGCTGTTACTACTTTTCTTCTTTTCTACAGTGGTTTGACACTCAAGGAACACTCAAATACCATTGATATGCTACCATGTTACTGCTGTGTTTATTGCAAATTGGGATACAGACACAAAGATAGAAACATGATGGTGATGATGTTAAAAAAAACGTTAATGATTGTGGATGATAATAGATGATGATTATTATGCATGATAGATAGGACCCATAACCAATAGGTAATCAATTTAAGATGGTGGTAGACAAGGGTAGATGGAAAGGGTACGAGTAATATATTCATATATGTTGTTCATATTTGATTAAGATGATAAAACCAAAACCCTTTATTAGACGAAATTTGAGCCAATATGTTATGAGTTGTTGGGCTGTGTTTAATTATGCTGTTGGGTAAAGGGTTTTAGCCAGGATAATATGGATTGGCAAGTCAATAGATGATGATGATAAACGTATTTGATGATGTAAGATGATGGTGATAATGAAAACTAAGGAGAAGATGGAAACAGAAGATAGTTTAAATAAATTAGGGTGAATATTAAAACAGATAAACTAAAACAGAAGAATGGTTGGGGTTATGTCGAGTTAACGAGAGGTCACGGGTTCGATTCCTGGTTATGACATTTTTTTTTTAGAAAAAGAAAGAGAAGAAATAGGGAAAACAGAATATTAAGGGTTAAGGTTAAATAGAATTAAGTATGATTATACAACAGCAAAACAATTAAAGGAATGGTTAAGGATGTTGTCGGGTTAGCGGGACGTCGCGGGTTCAAACCCGGACTTGGGCATTTTTCTTTTAAGGACTACTTCTTTAAGGTAGTTTACTTATTACTTATTATTATTTTTATTATTATTAATATTATTATTAAGGTAACTAAAAATCATTATATTCAATATTAACATATAACTATTATTATTATTATTAAATGAAAGTATTAGTAGTATTATTAAAATTATTATTATTATCATTATAATTAGTATTATCATTATTATTATTATTATTATTATTATTATTATTATTATTATTATTATTATTATCATTTTTATTATTACTAGAATTATTATTATTATTATTATTATTATTATAAATAGTATTGTTTTTATAACAAATTATTGATTTTTGATATAATACCAATTACAAATAGATATATATATATACATAAATTTTAATATAACTATATGTAAGAATGTTGATTATTTTACAAAATAACCATATATAAAATATAACTGAAGATACAAAACATTAATAAAGTATATATATATATATATATATATATATATATATATATATATATATATATATATATATATATATATAACTACAACACTTATTATACCTAAATATTATATAGAAGAAATTATGTGATTATATGTGTTAATATATATACATGATATAGGTTCGTGAATCCGAGGCCAACCCTACATTTGTTAAATGCCGTCATATGTATTTTTACTACAAAATACAGTATGGTGAGTTCATTTTATTCCCTTTTACTCTTTACATTTTTGGGACTGAGAATACATGCGCTACTTTTACAACTGCTTTATTAAATGCTTTTGAAATACATTTTGAACTGCGAATACATGAAATACTTTTATAAATGTTTGACGAGATAGACGCAAGCAAAACATTCCTCGAATGAATTATGTGGACGTGATAATTATCACCATTGAATTATGTGGACGTGATAATTGCCACAATTGATATGAATATTTCTCCCCTGATTATTATTGCTTGGTAACCTAAGAATTAGGGAACATCACTAATTTTAAGAATTAGTGCACGCCTAATTGACGCGAATCCTAAAGGTAGCTACCGGGTTTAATACCCCCACCCAGAATGTTCACTAGACGAAAGGGCTAGTGGGCGTGGTGTTTAGTACTTCGAAGTTTATATGATTATTATACAGACGAGATGTTCTGTTTTGGGGATATTATTATGTGCATTATATGTTAAGGTCGGTTACCAAGCCAAGCTATGAAAGCAAAGTGAATGTTACGTATCGAGAGAATGATTTTTTTACACAGGTTATATGTATGTTATTTTTGTGCACGAGATATGTGTTCGATTACTAAGATTTATGAAAGATAATTTTGTACACGAAAAAGGTGTACTGTATTTAAAAGATATCGCATGTACATTACAGGTGGGTATAGGATTCGGGCCCATTTATACCATGCAGAATTTAAATATTGTGGTCTATCAAAATGATGAATTTTATTGTTTTATGATAAACCTATGAACTCACCAACCTTTTGGTTGACACTTGAAAGCATGTTTATTCTCAGGTATGAAAGAAATCTTTTGCTGTGCATTTGCTCATATTAGAGATATTACTTGGAGTC
Organism: Rutidosis leptorrhynchoides; assembly: GCF_046630445.1. Taxonomy (NCBI): domain Eukaryota; kingdom Viridiplantae; phylum Streptophyta; class Magnoliopsida; order Asterales; family Asteraceae; genus Rutidosis; species Rutidosis leptorrhynchoides. Next base: position 349,572,661 of record NC_092338.1, read on the forward strand.
ATTCATGACATATTTCAAAAGACGTTGCATTCGAGTCGTTGAGTTCATCAAGATTATTATTAAGTCAATTATAGTTGGATATATTATGAAGTGGTATGCATGTCGTCAACTTTCGATGAAATGAAAGATTGTCTTTTCAAAAACGAATGCAATGTTTGTAAAATGTATCATATAGAGGTCAAGTACCTTGCGATGTAACCAAATGTAATGTATTCGTCCAGATGGATTAGGAGGGGTTATTAAATTGAAATCCCAAAAACTTTAAACTGTGTTCATGTATTTATTTGACCTTCGACCACTCCCGATGATTCACGAACAATTGTTGTAAATAAATATGTACATAAATTTATATAATAAATTGAAATAATAACATACAATTTAATCAACAGAGTTAAATATGTAAAAATATGTATACGAGATAAAAAGTTGTTATATTAACATTATTATTATTACTTTCGATATTACCATGAATATTAATATCAATACTAACAATATTAATATTATTATTATTATCATTGTTATTATTATTATTATTATTATTAGTATTTATATTATTAAATATATTAACAGTATTTTAGTACTAATATATTTATATTTACTAATTATTAATAATAATTATGAATATATATATATATATATATATATATATATATATATATATATATATATATATATATATATATATATATATATATATATATATATATATATATATATATATATATATATATATATATATATATATCAATTGAATAAAACCAAATCAGTTGCACATCATCTTCTCCTTTTTATTTTCTGTTCAATCCGTGATTTAAGGTTGACCCCATTCAACAAATACAAACAATCTTGAGATGGCTTCACTATTGTAAACTGATGTGTACTTGTAACTGATTTTGTTTCTTCTCCTTACTATATCTAATTATTACCAAGTATGTATAATATATACATTCTATATGCATATATGATAGAACCATAACCCACTTCATCACTTCCATCACCTCCTTCTTCTTTTGCTTCGTGAATCCATAACCTACACAAACCCAACACCAAAACCATCGTCATGCTAATTGCTGAATTCACCATCTTGTTTCACCCTACAACCTCACCACCTCTCCGAATGATACCCAAGTATTTCAATCACCAAAAGCATGTTCTCCTCTCATTTCCCCCCATTTACAGCTGATCACAACAACCCCACCATCACCTTTAAATAATCATCAATATCAATAACCGTCATCATAATGCTTGTTCAATCTCGAAAGCATTTACTTTCATTATCATAAACCCACAATGAAACCTGCAAATGATACTAGTAGAAAACTGTTATTGGTCGAAACAACTATCACCACTATATCAATTTTTCTATAAAAATCACCACTTTGTTGAGCCACCACCCACAGTCACCATGATCACCCTCATCATAACCCATTTCTATTTCTATGATTCGATGACCGAATAACTTCTAATATTGAATTATGCTACGGCTGTTAATTGTGAACATCTAAACAATGAAACCCATGATCACCACCACCACCCTAGAATCACTCTAAAAACCAATCAACCCTACTTGTCTGCTGCTACATGATTCTGTTTCGCCTGCAACACGTTTGAATATCATGTTGTATTGTTGCATCATGTGTTTCTGTCTCACCCAACAACTGCAACCCCCACCATCATCGTTATACCGCTGCTACCTGGAGTTATAAGGTTGTGAACTTCTAATCATTTAAAGTTGATATGATCGAATAATATTAAAAGGGATTAAAGGTAGTGGAATGTAAAGTGATTGGGGAAAATGATAGAATTATACATAAAGTAAGAATAAGCCATGATTGGGTCACTAGGGTCGGTTGGTTTCAAACTAACGAAGAATTTAAATAATTAGATAGTGGGCTGTGGGGATTAGACAACAATTTGGACGTTTTTATTTATTTATTTATTTATACTCCTGCCATTCGCAAAAATCAAGATACCAGATCAAAACCAAAAGCCACGAATTTAGCTGCTGGGCCGAGTCCCTTTTCCTCCTGTTGGGCCGTAAAAGTCTAGCTGTATTAGATTGGTCTGCTAACTGGTTTCCCACGATTGATATTTCTGAACCGTATCAATGATGATGAGTATTGATGCAAAGTAGTAATGAATTTCAATGATAGATGATGTGATAAAAAAAAGATAATAATGATATACGATGTTGATAATGTTATAAATACTTGATGAAGATATGATGAAATGATTATGATGATAGTGATATACATGGTCACGATGATATTAGGATATCAAAGATGTTGATGATGGTATGATGTCAAAGGTATTATGATGATGACGTGATTACCGTATGATGATGATGATATGTGACCATGGATGGTGTATGTTAATTAAGATGATTATATTGTGATAATGATTATGGCGAGTCATGGGTTGATAACGATTAGAATGATGATTAGGGATAGGCTAAGTAATGATATCGATGATGATGAAGATACCATGATTATGCTTAAATGAGGTGATGAACATGATGAGATTATCATGATTAGAAAAAGATAATGATGATAAAATTATGAGTATGATAATAATTATGAATATGATCATGAGTTTAGGATGATGATGATAGTTTTGATTATGATTCGTTAATGATATGTGGAATAAGGATAATAATAAATAAGGTTAAGGATGTTATCGGGTTAGCGAGATGTCGCGGGTTCAAACCCCGACTTGGGCATTTTTAAGGGCTACTCCTTTGAGGTAGTTATTACTAATACTCTTATTATTATTATTTCATTATTAATTTTTATTGTTATTATTAATATTTATTATTGATTGTTATTAAGTAATTGTTATTATTACCAATATTAAAATAAGATTATTAGTATAATTAATATTATTATCATTATTATTATTATTATTATTATTATTATTAAAATATATATAGTATTATTATTAATATGACTATTAAACTTTCTAATAGAATCATCATTTTATTTAAAAGTACCATTATTATTTAAAATATTATTTTTATGAAAACTAACATTTTTATCTTATTATTATTATCTTTAAAAATTATTATTGTTACTAACATTACTTTTATTATTAGTATTATTATCAAAACTATTAATAGCAATATCATTACTAAACCTAATTACTTTTAGTAGTAGTATTATTATTATTATCATAAAAAGATACAAATTTTTATTTACTATTATTGATATTATTTTACAAAAAGCTATATAAGAATATATATTAAAACATATCTCATAACAACATTAATATTTTTATAATAAATACTAATTATGTATCTAAGGTATATAAAATAAAAATAGTTAATTAAGTCATTAATAAAACATATAAATTACTAAAATAATAATTAATAATAATATGTAAATTTATTCGATTACAATTATATGTGTTAATATACATATAAATGTTATAGGTTCGTGAATCCGAGGCCAACCCTACACTTGTTCAATGACATCATATGTATTTTTACTACGAAATACAGTATAGTGAGTTTCATTTGCTCCCTTTTTACATGCTTTTGCAATATATATTTTTGGGACTGAGAATACATGCGCTGCTTTATAAATGTTTGACGAAATAGACACAAGTACTTAAAACTACATTCTATGGCAAGATTATTAAATCGAATATGCCCCTTTTTAGTCTGGTAATCTAAGAATTAGGGAACAGACACCCTAATTGACGCGAATCCTAAAGATAGATCTATTGGGCCCAACAAGCCCCATCCAAAGTACCGGATGCTTTAGTACTTCGAATTTATCATGTCCGAAGGGAGTCCCAGAATGATGGGGATATACTATATGCATCTTGTTAAGGTCGGTTACCAGGTGTTCACCATATGAATGATTTTTATCTCTATGCAGTTTGCGAAATGCCTGATATGAGATGTATGTTTATGAAAATGAAAATGAAATCTTGTGGTCTATTAAAATGATGGAAATGAATGTTTTTGATAAACTAATGAACTCACCAACCTTTTGGTTGACACTTGAAAGCATGTTTATTCTTAGGTATGAAAGAAATCTTCCGCTGTGCATTTACTCATTTTAGAGATATTACTTGGAGCATTCATGACATATTTCAAAAGACGTTGTATTCGAGTCGTTGAGTTCATCAAGATTATTATTAAGTCAATTATAGTTGAATGTATTATGAAATGGTATGCATATCGTCAACTTTCGATGTAAGGAAAGTTTGTCTTTTCAAAATGAATGCAATGTTTGTAAAATGTATCATATAGAGGTCAAGTACCTCGTGATGTAACCAAATGTAATGTATTCGTCCAGATGGATTGATAGTGTTCTAAATGAACATATATTTAGTAGCAATATCGTTCCAATATGTAAAGTTTTTAAATGTAATTTCCTTATTTTTAGTTGTAATAGTTAAATAAATAAGTGCGAAGACGAAAGACGCAAATCGCTCGAAAATGAAGATTTAAAGACAAAAACGAAGATTTGAAAGACCAAAACGTCCAAAAATCTCAAATGTACAAGATACAATTAAAAAGGTTCAAATTATTGATGAAGAACGTCTAAAAATGACAAGAGTACAAGTTACAAAACGCAAAGTACAAGATATTAAATTGTACGCAAGGACGTTCGAAAATCCGGAACCAAGACATGAACCAACTTTCAACGCTCGACGCAACGGTGTAAAAATTACAAGTCAACTATGCACAAGAATAAAATATAATATTTAAATAATTCCTAATAAGAATAATATTAAATAATAAAAAGTTGTTAATTGAGCATAGTTCAGGGGTCGTAAGAGAAAATTCAATTTAACATTTTGCCTATAAAAGGCAACGTATTACGATCAATTAACGCACACCTTTTTCTATCTTTTTCTTATTTATCAATATCAATTATCAATATCTATATTCTATATCTCTATCATAATGTTAACTTAATAAGATATAACAATAATCTTAATTTTAATTTTAAATTATGATAATAATAAGATTTATGATAGAGATCGTTTGAGTGTGTAAGTCGAAATTCTGTCCGTGTAACGCTACGCTATTTTTAATCATTGTAAGTTATGTTCAACCTTTTTACATTAATGTATCGTAACTAAGTTATTATTATGCTTATTTGAGCCTAAGTAATCGTGATGTTGGGCTAAAATATTAAGAAGGGGTTATTAAACTTTGGACCATAATTAAGGTTTGGGCAAAAGACCGACACTTGTGGAAATTGAACTATTGACTATTAATAGATGGGGGGTATTGTCTAATTGAGTGACAACTCATTGGAGTCTGTCGAACCTATCTTCAAATTAATTAACCTAATAATTAATAATGATTATGGTTGTCCTATTTAGTGATGTTCATATGGAATCTGTTATAATCATTTAATTAATCAATTGGGTTGGGTAATTGATTATTCATTCTGATCAAGTGGATGAATTAATATTCATAAACTAATTAAAACAGGGGTGGATTACATACAGTGATAACTGGTGTAATTGTTGACAGAAGTGATAACTGCGTCACAGTTTAAATCCTTAATCAGTTGGAATATTTGACTTCGGGTATAAGGGTAATTTGACGAGGATACTCGCACTTTATATTTATGACCGATGGACTACTATGGACAAAAACCAGATAGACGTATCAAATAAACCAGGACAAAGGACAATTAACCCATGGTAATAAATTAAAATCAACACGTCAAACATCATGATTACGAAAGTTTAAATAAGCATAATTCTTTTATTATATTTCTCATCGTATCTTTATTTACTGTCATTTTATTACTCGCAATTTTATTTACTGTCATTTTATTTAGTGTCATTATTTTACGCACTTTAATTATCGTCATTTATCTTTACGCTTAAAAATATAAAATCGACAAACCGGTCATTAAACGGTAAAAACCCCCCTTTTATAATAATATTACTACTTATATATATATATATATTTATATAAATATAGTTTTATAAAAATATAGTACGTAATCACTAGCTCCCTGTGGAACGAACCGGACTTACTAAAAACTACACTACTCTACGATTAGGTACACTGCCTATAGTGTTGTAGCAAGGTTTAGGTATATCCCATCCGTAAATTAATAAAACTTGTGTCATATTTTGTAGTATTTTGTATTAAAAATAATACTATTTCGTACCCTCACGCTACATCATCATGGATTAGGATGGGTCGTTAGATATTAGTTACTTTAGTACCTTCAGCACTTGAATCGGGTATATATAGATGATTTCTGTTATCTATAATTGCATAGTCATTATTGGTGAACATTTTTGGTTGTTTTATATTGTAATGTGAATGTGATAGTTAAATTGAAAGTGAATTAGTTTTGTCCTGATTTGAGAAGTGATAATTTTGATAAAACAATAATCATTTTAGTTTTGATGATTTATTTGTGGTTTATCTTTGTCCATTAACCAACATCTTGTTTGAATTTGTGTAGTGTTTTTATATTTTTGCAGTACGGTGAAACTGAAGCCTCATAGTTTTTATTTATCAACTTGCACATGTATGATGATTCCTACACATTTTGAAGGTAAGTTGGTCAACGTAAATGTCAATTAGCAAATAGTGAGGTGTCAGTGAATGTGTTTCATAAATTTGTGTAGCTTTATGAAAGAAAATGTTATACTTCATTTATTTTTTTATATAAAGTGTAGCATATGAACTTTGAATTTTAGTGTATATGAAGTTATCCAATATCCTAAAATATTTGTACATAGTTAATTTTAAAGTGAGTTGTTATAGTTGATTTTCAAGTGAGTTATTTACTTAAAGGGTTTGATTCCAGCACCCTTCCCCTTTCAACAATTATTTAATTATTTAATTTAATTAAAAAATGTCTAAATGATGACATTGAAATGATAGATGAAGGAATGCAGGCCTATGAGGGGGTGTTGTTAGAATTACCATAAAAGTATTATTGATGTCATAGTTGTATCATGTTTGATGCGATTTGAAGGATATAAGAATTTAGCATAATGATAAAGCGAATTCACATACTTAAGACTTGAATTATGGTACGATTTGGTTTGATAGTTACCCAAACTTACATTCTGCTAGAATATATACCGAACGTGTAACACACGGGCTCTTAAAATATTTACGGAACAAGACGTGTAACGCACGGGCTTTGCCATCTAGTAAGAATAAAGACAAACATAATCAAAAGGGAAAGTTTTATTCAGTACGTCCGAATTAAATAAAATGCCATCCATGTATCTCCGTAAGAGCCAAACTGTAGATGCATAAATGACAAATAATATGTCATTTGATTCTTTTGTAACTCTCCATCTTTCGAACCAACCCATGAATGTGCTCCATTCTGAAAATTGTGGGATATCAGTATCGACTTGTTGGTCCCTTGATAACAACAAGAGTATTGTAGAGGGGGTGAATACAATTTCTTTTCAATTAACTAAACAGTTAAACTCGATTAGTATTCAAGCATGCAAATAAATAGAGTCACGGGTAATTTTCAACAGTTATTCTTTATTGATTGAATCATAAAGAATCACAACTATCCTTGGCAGAATGATAGTTGGTTGATACAGATTACCTAGATTATAGCTAAGAGGTAAACTAACAGCTATTACACGTTTTGACTCTATAAAATAAACCCACACCACTAGTTGTAACAATAGTGGATACAACAATTTATAGTCGTCCTATTAACCGTGTAATGGTTCTATTGTCCACTGGTACATAGGATGTCTGTACTTGTGGAGACAACTATATCAGAGAGCATGCTCTCTTCTTTCCTCTTTGGTAGCTATTTGCAGGAACACTCCAATTCGGTTTGGCACCACTATTTGATTAAACAAATAGAATGTTGTGTTCCCTAGGTGATGACAAAGTATAACCCATGTCTACACATGCGTTAACCTTCTGCATTCCCACGTGGTCTTGTAAGGTCACTTGTCAGCCGCCGACGCGTGTCCTTTTCTGTTTAACTTTGTCTTTGACTTCTGTTGAATAGTACCATTGATGTAGACCACTCGGGAAACGACTATGCTTATAATGGAGCATAGCTGTCGTGTGTAGTGAGCTGCATTTCAGCTGTGCTGGTTCTTCATTGCTGAGCCACTTCATGTTCTTGATTTGCTGAGTACACATCATGTGCTGATTGAAGAACACTGTCTACCTTGTGTTGGTAGACTGAGCAGCAAACTAAACACTCGACATAGCTATATCTGCTGTCTATACATAAACAAACTTGTGCTGACTGTACATAACACTTTAGTGCAAATAAATTACAGTTTTGTCATAATTAAATCCTTAATTATTTTGGGGACTCAACAATCTCCCCCTATTTGATGATGACAAAACCTATGACATGTAGAGAAAACACTAAAGTCAGCACGGAGGGACCAAAAAAAAATAGGCAGTAAATTTGTCCCTTTTTAAGTTTGTTTTGGGATCTTTTGCTGAGTTATCCATATCTTATCATTTGATATGATTTTGAAGATAAACTCATTTCACTTTCATTTCAACACAATATGTACAGTAATTACAACAACAGCAGAATGAAAAGTGAATTAAACAAAAGCTACAATTTGAGCACATAGGAGACTATCTATCTTTATCTTTTTCTCATTCTTCTTCAGATAGCTCCTCTTGTTTGATTCTCCAGGCTTCAGGGAACAGATAAGGTACATCAGTAGGGTCAAAAACAGGGATATGAGGAGGTAGAATGATGGGGCCTTTTCCGGTTGGTCCTTCACCAGTGGATTGCTTTCCTTTAGGTTTTTGAGAGAGGACTTCATCTACATTCACCACTGGTGCATTCCCAAACCTTGTTGCTTTCTTGAAGAGCTGTTGGAGTTCAGATTTAAGTATATTTTTTATAGCACTTTCACCTTTACCAATGAAATACTCCAAGATCTCCATCCATTCACTAAATCCAAGGGATCTTAACTCATCATAGTTTATTCTTTCTTGAACTTTATTCTCCCTTACAATATTGAATGCTCTTTTTGACCCTCTGTTTACTTTGATGATCCTGCTGGGATTTGATCTTTTATTCATCGAATCACCATACCTACTCCTATAATAATGATCAGGAAATTCACTGGTACGAACAGATTCTATAGGAGCAGTAGCAGGTGCTTTCTCAGCAGCTTCAATCTTATCAAATGCCTTATCCTGTTCTTTGACAATGGCTTTGGCTAATTCTAGGGACTCAGCCTCTTGCTTTCTATCAGCAGCCAATTTGTCTTCTATATCCTGGAGCCTTACCCTCTCAGCGAGTTCAGCATCAGCAGCCTCCCTTCTTTGAATTTCAGCTTGTAGACCCAACAAATACTCATCGGCAATAATTTTCAGAGATTTTGCTATTTCAATCATCTTTCTACCCTCTTCAGTTCTAAGGGCAGCACGATACTCCCTTAGATCCATACCCAACTGGTGAGCCTCTTAAAATTGAGCTTTCTCCTCATCAGTAGAGAGCCTTTGATCATTGTTGTTTAAGTATACACCAATTTCAATGCCATAAGTCAAGGCAGTGATGTAGAGTGGCTGATCAAGGGGATGATGTAGCAACCTAGCTTGGCGTATCCTTTCATTGATAGCAGCTTGTCTTTGCTCAAACAATTCCTGTACAGTGATCTCCAGCTGGTAAGCATCTCTTTCATCTGGATTCATTTTAAATAAGTCTGGCTCACCACGGGTAACTGAATCATCTTCCCAAGTTCTGTGTTTACCATGACGTTTTGGGGAAGATGGAGGATACATGATTGATTCACCTATGCCAGATGAACTCACTGGAAACTGATTGACACGATTATCCTTTGTTCTGTTAAAATAGGTGAGAGTCTGGGGAGAGATAGGTGATTGAACAAATAAATGATCTCCACTACCCCAGACTGTAAAGTCAGCAGGATTAACCATATCATCATCTTGATTAGCACCCAGCTCAACCACCTTGGCTGGGTCTTCAACACTTGTAACACTCAGCAGCACACTCCTGGCTGGGTCTTCATTCACAGCACTCCTTGCTGTGTCTTCAGTACCAGCTGACTGATTAGTATCAGCTGGTACAACCACCTCAGTATCTTCATCAGCTGCCTCAAATAAGGGTCCTTTCCTTAGGGGCTGATTGTCCCTAGGAGCAGATTTTACCCTTTGTTTATCTATGGGCATGGGTTCAGCTGATGGTTCTTGTGTTGATACTGGCTTAAGTGGAGGCAGGTAGGGAACGATAGCAAGATGCTCCCCCTGAATATCATCATCATCAAGATTGATTGTTTCTGCTGGCTTATGTTGTGTAGCTGGTTGTGCAGAAGATTTTGGGCGGGAGGATGAACTGGTTTCTAACATAGCATCTAACCACTTCATAAAAATGTCAGCTCTAACTCCTCTCCCTGACTCAGTAGATGCAAGATAATCTTTCATTTCTTCGGGAGTCATCCGTTTTATCCTATCTGCTAGCTCAGCATACAGTTTTGCCCTCTTTTTGTCGTATTTGACCATGAATTTGGCATTTCTTTTTCGTGCATCCTTTTTGAATTTATCAATGCCAATCAGGTCATCATCAATGTCCCTCTTTTTTGGGGTCAGCCATCTCCTATGCTCAATTCTGTGGCGTTTAAGAGCAACATAGGCATCCCATTTGACATTGAAGGCATCATTTAATTCTTGCTGTCTCTTCTGATGTCTCTCCAGTTTTCTTTTCATTCTTCTTTCAATAGTTTGAGAAACAACAAAAGCTTCAGTAACAGCCAGTGCAGAAACATCACTGGGCTTACTGCTAAAACCAATATCATCTACTGATGTGGCAGACATACTGGGTTGAGATTCACCAGCTGCCTATACACCAGCTTCAGTATGAGCATTGCTGGGCTTAGTGCCAATGTCTTGACCAGTAGAACCATCACCACCATCACCATCACCATCTCTCCTTGGTTGTTTTGGAGCCTTTTCATGCTCATGCTCCCCCTCTGATTGTTTTCTCTTTTTGAGTTTCTTTTTAGATTTCTTCTCCCCCTTTTTGTCATCAGCAGGGGCAGAAAGGTGAACAGGGGAGACCTGTGCATCAAGGTCACTATCTGAATCTGGAACAGAGAATGCAAAATTGTTCCAGTTAGCAACTTCAGGAGTAAGATGGGCACAAGGATCCACGCCAAATTGTGGAAGAAGGAGGTTGGAAGACCTAACTTCATTCCTTGCAACACCCATAGCCATCTGCTCAACCATGGCCCTAACATCACCCTGTAGAGTAGCCAGTCGATGCATATTTTCAACCATTTGAACATAGGCAGAAGCAGGAATCATGTTAGCCATTTGCTGCTCCTGTGAATCCAATCTCTCATGTAGCACTGCATTTTCTTCATTAAGAAAAAGAATTCTGCGATTAGCAGCATCTAAATCAGCTTGAAGATGGGCAATGTCCTCAGTATATTCATTGTGAGATATGATTCATTTCTTTAAGTCCTCCTCCTCTTCATGTTGTTTGACAATGGCAGCCACCGCAAGATCTGCAAAGGCACATACTTGTTTGAGCTGGGCTTCAATGTTGGAAGTGGTAACTTGCCCAGCGTTACGTATGGCTTCAGTCACACTATCAGCAATAGCAGTGCGAATGGTGGCCTGTAGATCAGGTGTAACCTCGGCGAGTGTCTTATAGACAGCCAGGGTGGAGATGTCAGCCACCTCATCAGCATTAAATTTAACATAGCTGGTTGAGGGGTGGTCAGAAGCAGCTAACATAGAACTACCTCCGTAGGGTGATGGAGGTGGAAGGTCAGAATCTGACTCGTCACCATGATCACCATCATTTTTACCTTCACCCGAAGGTTTAGAACCACTGGTATTCTTGTCAGCATCATGAACAACATAATCAGTGAGATCCACTGGCTTATCTTTGATACCAGTCACATTATCATGAGTGACTGGTTCATCCTTACCAGTACCTTTATCAGCATCACCATCAAAAGAAGAAGATGATGAGGAAGAAGCTGATGAATCAGAAGGTACTGGTGAATCAGGAATATTTTGCATAACATATTTACCAGTAGAGGGATCTCTGATGAACTTGAGAGGCCTCCATGTACCAGGCCATTGAGAAGCAGCTGGAGCCATGCCAAAAAAATGATAATATGGCTGCTCGTTGATCTATTCTAAAGTAGCCAACCTCTCATAAACTTCTTCTCTAGCTGGTCGATCAAGCTGAGACAATAGTTCAGTCAGCTCTTCGCGAGGCAATTTGCTGGCTAAGACTATGGCAATTTGAGGATCAATAGTTAGCTGATCCACCAGCAGAGCAACTCTGGGAGTAATAGACACTCCCCGATAGATGAAGTTAGGAACAACTTCATCAGGATCTGGCACCTGGCACACATAAGGTTTCTTCTCAGAAGAAACAGTAGCCTGAGAAGAGTCAGTAGTGGCAGAAACAGAGGTACCAGCATCCATAACGGGTTTCGTAGAACCAGTAGCAGTGGTAGGTAACTGTGCAGTAGGTGAAGAAGCAGCATCTTCAGTAGTAGCTACAGTATCCACCGTTGGTTCTGTGGGAACATAGCCAACATAGCCAGCATTAACAAAATCAAGACCCTCCAGAACAGTATTACCCTGTGAACCAGAATCTGATGGAAAAGTAGCACTTTGATCAGCATCCAGGATAACATCATATGGAAAAGTAGCACTTGTACCAGCTTCCATGATAACATCAGATGGAAAAGTAGCACAAGTACTAGCATCCACAATAACATTTTGTGCATCAGTAGCAGTAGCAGACGCAATGTCACCCTTTGGTTCAGTGACAGGTTCATCAAGTAGAACATCCATGACAATATTGTCAATATCCTTTTTAAGAATAGGAGGATCCACTATGATTTCATCTTCCACTTCAGGTGTAGTAGTGGAAGCATCAATACTGGGAGCAGTATCACCAGCAGTTGTAGAAGCAACAGTACTAGCATCAGCACCACCAGTAGGAGAAACAGTAGCACCAATACCAGTAGCAGAGGCAGCAATCTGCTCAGTAGGAATAATATCATCTTTAACTTGCTCCCCCTCTGCCTGTTCATCTACACTGCTAAGAACTGAAACAATAGAACATTTTATGTTAACAACTGTAGAACCAAATAAATTTGACTCAACAATTTCATCTGATGTTGGTCTCTGGGGACAGACTGATGATTTGGTCAGCCCTTCGAATGAGACAGAATAAGGTATCTGTAAGTACAGCTGTGACTCTGCTGACTCATTGGCGACACATGTTGACCCAGATAGTGTAAGAGTTCTGGCTGGTAATGATGTAGGAGTGAGACTCTTATCATGATCCGAGTAACATAATGGTTGTGCAATATTGATGTTATGCGAGGTGTATATGAAATATCTTATATTTTACTAGGAAAAACTATTAAATACGATACAATTTTACACAAGATATTTATTTATTTATAGAATGGATATACTTAAACCTTGCTACAATACTTATAGGCAGTGTACCTAATCGTACAGTAGTGTAGTTTTTAGTAAGTCCGGTTCGTCCACAGGGAATCTTTTAAACAAAGCTTAACGCTATATTAGTTTAATTTATAAAAATACAAATATATATATAAGTAATATTATTATTATAAAAGGGGGTTTTTACCGTTTAATGACCGGTTTGTCGATTTTTAAAACTTTAGTCGCAGTTAAAACCTAATGTAAAATATTAAATAAATAAAAGACTTAATTTAAAGCGTAAAGTAAATAACGATAATGAAATTGCGATAAATAAAAGTGCGATAAAATAAAATTGCGATAATTAAAAATACGATAATTAAAAGTGCAATTAAATACAATGACAATAAATAAAAGTGCGATAATTAGAAGTGCAATTAAATATAAAATAAATGAAATTAAATATGAAATAAAATAATTATGCTTATTTAAACTTCCGTAATCATGATGTTTGACGTGTTGATTTTAGTTTTATGCCCATGGGTTAATTGTCCTTTGTCCTGGATTATTTAATATGTCCGTCTGGTTTTTGTCCATAACAGTCCATCAGTCATAAATATAAAGTGCGAGTATTCTCGTCAAATTATCCTTATACCCGAAGTTAAATATTCCAACTAATTGGGGACTTAAACTGTAACAAGGTTTTAATACTTTGTTTAATAATTACACCGAGATATCGACTGAGTGTAACCCAAGGTTTTAATACTTTGTTATAAATTATGCCAAGTGTCCTTATACATAATTTCACCCCTGTTTTAATAATTCTAGTGACTATTAATCCATTCCCGTGTCCGGTTAAATGAACGATTATTCGTACATATAAATACCCCGCTCATCGTATCCGATCGAGTGTATATGGTTATTTATGGGTACGTCCAATTGTAAATCTTTATATTAAAATTAACAAACTATCATTTAGTTAAACAAATATAAAGCCCATTAATAGCCCATAGTCTAATTTCCATAAGTGTCGTTCTTTTGTCCAAACCCCAATTATGGTACAAAGCCCAATTACCCAATTTTAGTAATTAGCCCAACATCATGATTACTTTGGTATTAAATAAACATAATAATAACTTAACTACGAGACATTAAATTAAAAAGGTTGAACATAACTTACAATGATTAAAAATAGCGTAGCGTTACACGGACAGAATTTCGACTTACACCCTTACAACATTCGCTAACATACCCTTATTATTAGAAATTAAAATTAAAATTAAAATTAAAATATATATATATATATATATATATATATATATATATACGTTTAGATAGAGAGATTAAAGGATTAGGATATTTAAAACGTTCAGAATGCGCGAGCTTTTATAGGTATTTTCAGAATTTGGGGCTCCGCGAGTCGCGGTATTTTTGCCCTTCAAACTCCGCAAGTCGCGGAGTTTGCTTTTACAACTCATCCCTTTTTGGATCTTCTTTGCCGACGGTTTTAATATATAAATATAATATATATATAATTTATATAATTAATTATATATTATATTATATTTATATACATAGTTAACTTGTAATTTTTAGTCCGTTGCGTCGAGCGTTGAGAGTTGACTCTGGTCCCGGTTTCGGATTTTCGAACGTCCTTGCGTACAATTTAATATCTTGTACTTTGCGTTTTGAATCTTGTACTCTTGTACTTCTGAGGCGTTTCTTATCAATAATTGGAACCTCTTTGATTGTATTTTGTACTTTTGAGCTTTTTGGTCGTTTGCGTCTTCAATTCGCCGAATCTGTCTTTTGTCTTCACCTTTTATTATTTAAACGAATATCACTTGTAAATAGGACAATTGCAACTAAAAGCTTGTCTTTCTTGAGGGATAATGCTATGAAATATATGTTCGTTTTTAGCATTATCAAATATTCCCACACTTGAGTGTTGCTTGTCCTCAAGCAATATAGTCTTGAAATACTAGAATCACTTCTTTATTCTTCACACTTTGTACATCAGTGATTTCTTTACGACGGTATAAACAATGGTAGTAACGTTATGGTTTACAGTCCCACATGACTATAAAAATTTAGATCCATTAAGGAAATTGGATCTTTATGAAAACATTTGATCTTTGGAAAATTAAATCTAGCTTTTACCCTAGATAAGTTTTCCGGAATAACCCTTCACCGGTGTTTGCAAATTCTTTTTGTGGGTTTGGTGGGTTTCAGATTTGAAAATTTTAGCTCAAAACTTACGATTTTGTGTCACCCACTTGCTAACCTTGTATTGGGAAAGCAACACGTCCAGTATACTTGCTCCGTATATTACCTTTCGGTAAACTACCGTCCGGTTGTAAAGGAAAGCGTTGAACAAGCAACTGTTAAGGCAATATCCCCTGACATGCTTTTAATTATGGTCTATAACGTGTCGGACGCAATTACTATCCTTTGTAGGAGCAATAGTAAAGCTCACCCTTATAATTTTTCGGTCTGGCACAAGGCCCGGTCTTTGACCATGCTATGCAACCACCGTTCTTACGGTTAACACCCGATTTGGTTCAGGTGACCTAATGAATTCCAGGTGAATTCCTAGAATTTTACGTTCAAAGGTAATGAACGCATTGAAAATGGGTTTTCAGAAAACAAATCGGTTTGTAATTTTGATCAAAATATTTTCTCATTCAACCTCGAGTTTAGATATCATTGAATTCCATGAGTTTGTAATTCTCAATCTTTAAGGTCAATCTCTAGGATTGAGTAATATCAGTCTTAAAAGCTGATTTTTGATCTTTAAGGAGATTATCCTTTCTGGGGATCTGATTCATTAGTCTTATCCAGCTAATTTGCACGGCGTCCTCCCCATTTTACGAGACAGATCCTCTCATGGTTATGATAAGTCTGACCACTTGGCGACCCTGTTTTATGCTGAGGTCCGTGGATTTCCTGCTGATTTTAGTGATGACTTTTCTAGATTTTTCGTCAACCTACAGCTGGTCTGGATGACAACTTCTTGACCTAAATCAAGAAGCGCGTTTCTTTTTCGGAAGACTTTACTTCCTTTTAATGATGGAATTGATTCATCGTGTAGATCCATCTTTCTTACAGTAAATCGGGTAAAACTGTTTAGTTTAGTCCAAAGCAAAAGTATCTTTAATTATTTGTTACAGAAATATGTGACATATGTTTAAAATAACTTGGTAAATTTTCCCACACTTGGCTTTTATTTTCCTTTTTATTGTCCTCTATTCCATTTTAAATGAATGCTAACATTTTGGTTTGTTTCTCAATTTATGTCCTTTCCGAGGTAACAATAATTTCGGTGTTAACACCTAGTTTTATCGTTCATAAATATGTATAAACATGATTTTGATTCATTTAATTGAAAATTTTCAAAAATTTTACTAGAATTGAGTAGTCAGTATATAAGACTAGGGCTGTTCTTTATTATCAGAGAGCACTAGATTCTAATACAACTACTGCTTTACTAGTATTTCTAATGGTAACCAAGTGTATAAAGTAAAAATTTTAAAATTTGAAAGAATTTAACCCCTTCCCACACTTAAGATCTTGCAATGCCCTCATTTGCAAGAAATCAGTAACAATTTAAATTATTGAGGGTGATTAGCGTAGAAAAATGATTAAATTTTACTAAAGTTTCCAAACATATTGTTGTTTGTGTTGAATGATAAATGGTGCACATCATTTGTTCATTCTGTCTTGTTGTTATTTCACATATATTTTGCATCTTGTCGTCAAAATTAGTTGCTTTTGCTGAACTTAATGCCAGTCTTTGAAAATGCGTTGTTTTACCCTGTTGTGTACATAAGATAAACTGCAAACATATATATATTTTTGAAGTTTGGTATATTACCCCACATTCAAAAATTATTAAAATCTAATAATAAAAGTTAGAAAATTATAAAAACTATTACAATATCAACATAAGTGCTAAATGTAGTAACATTACAAAAATAAAATAAATAAAACTAAATAAACTAAGGTTGATACTGATACCAGTAGGGGTTCCATGCATAACTGTATGTGTTATAAAATGCTTCAGCTGGGTTATAAGTAGGATACGGTGGTTGGATTTCTATAGACCAGGGAGGAAATATGGGCTTTGGAGTAGGAATATAGTTTCTACCTACATGTTAGCAATGAGCTATGATGTGGTTTTGATGAACTTGCCAATCTTCAAATGCTCGATGTCTAGCATTTTCATATTCTTGTGAAGCTATAAACCTTTGCATTTCTGTCATTTCATTTCCCCCTCCCACATTACCTGGCTGTTGATTTCTTTCAACCTGTGGATGTCTTCCATTATATGCTACTGCGGCGTTATTTCGCCTCTTCAAAACCTTAGCACCATGATATATATTTAAACCAATTGTATCGTGGGGTTCTGGTTCTTCGATTAATAATCCCCCCGACTTATATCCACATCGAGATACTCAGCAATTAATGTAATAAATATACCACCTCCTATTATACTGTGCGGTCTCATCCCCCTAACCATAGCCGATAAATAATAACCCACACAATAAGGTATACTTACAGTGCTTTGTGGGTCTCGAATACACATGTGGTAAAATAAATCTTGCTCATTTAACTTTTCCTTATTTTTACCTCGCTGTGTAATCGAGTTCGCTAGAAACCTATGAATTACTCTTAATTCAGCTCTATCAATATCAAGATAAAAGTAATTTCCCCCTTTAAATCGGTGATGGCTAGTCATTTGACTCCATACACCATGTGTATCAAAATTTTCATCAATCTTCCTACCATTTAATATCAACCCTTGACAATCGGCAGATGCTAGCTCCTCATGCGTATATATACGTAAGGCCTGAGCCATGTCTAGTAGAGACATGTGGCGCATCGAACCTCCTAACAAAAATCTAATAAAAGTTCGATCGGTTAAAGTAGCTACCCGATCATTTATTTCTATACTACACAATAATTCTTCACACCATACTTTATATACAGGTCTACGCATGTTGAATAATCGTACCCAATCGTTAAAAGTAGAATTACCATACCTCTGTGTAAGTAATTCTCTAATCCGTTCACCCAATCCTACAGCTTCTAACGGTTCCCATTCTATTACCCTAGGTACTTCAACAGCTTTAGAATGAAGAGTGTGCAAGCCCCTTTGGTATTTCGAATAATCTATCCAACGTTTATCTAATCTCAAGTTCGGGTGCAAATCTTCCACGTGCATATCTGAAAATGTCATAACTGGATGAGGTATATCTTGTTTGTAATAGTTATCAACATCCTGTTGTTCCGCATTCTCAGGAGGAGCAATGCGAGCTTGGGATGAAGATTCACCCCTTTCAGTCTACAAAACACATCAAACACAATTTTTGTGCATCCAAATATGCATTAGTGTCAGCAAAATCATCAATCAAAATAATTACAATGACATGTTTAATTATATCAAACTTATGCTCATTTTCATATTTTTATCAAATCTACACTTTTTCAAATAAGAATATACGAAAATGTTCGCCAAGTTCATAAGCATTCAACTCAAATAACATGTCAAAATAATCATTATTAGCAATTAAACAAGTTTCAAATGGCATTATCTCTCAAAAATCAAGTTCATGAATTTTAGACTTGAAAAAGTCCACTTTAATTCTCAAAAATTATGTTTAGGCTCAAAGTTTGGATCATTTAACTACCTAAACATGTTACACTACTTAATTTAGCAATAATTCATGACAAAAATCGACCATAACCTGTTTATATCAAAAATCCCCAAATTGCTCAAGAACACAAACCATAGATTACTCAAAATTTGAAGTTTAAGGCTTTTAATCATGTTAAATAGCATCAATCTAGGTTATACAAGCATAATACATAAACAATTCAAGTATAATTACACTAAAAAGCATCAAAATCGAATTGGGTATAGAATTGCTCAAGAACACTAAATTTTCGGATTAAAGGGTGTTTTGGTGTAGAAATTTACCGTTTTCCTTGAGTAATTCCTTGATAGCATCCTTCTCAACATGATTTTGTGAAAGATTTGATGAAAAATGGCCAAAAATTGCGAATTTGGGAGGCTTTTTTCGGGTTTTTCGGGTATTTTCACAGTTATTTGAGTGTGGTGTTAGTAAACTGATCTGTTCTTTCGTTTTATTTTTTTCTGTATTTTACAAACTCCGCGAGTCGCGGTGGTGTTTCCCTTCAAACTCCGCGAGTCGCGGAGCTTATTATTTTATTTTTTATTTTTTTTTTCTTCTAAATCTTTAACTTATAAAACAAATATTAACTAATTTTAAAAATTTGTTTCCCTTGCTATTTAGAACGAGATCGTTTCGGATCGATGTCCTAGTCCGTCTCTCGACAAAATTTTAAAATTTGTCTATTTAAAGCGCGGTTTTAAAAGCAAAGATTTTTGGGTTTTTTAATGTTTTTGGCATACTTTAAATCAATAAGATTAAAAATAATGATAATAAAAATTCTCGTCCCTCCCTCGGGTAAAGCAATTTCGGTTCAACGACCTAGTCTTCAACTTACGACGAATTTTTAAAAATCATATTTTTAACTTAGCAAAATAAAGTAAATTTTTGTTTTTAAATTCACACCAAACTTAAATTTAAAATGCATAAAATTAAAAATTCATATTTTAAAAATTCACACCAAACTTAAATTATATTTTTGTTTTTATGCATATAAACTTATATTAAAAATATTAATTTTACAAATATTTACAATTTTAAATATATTGATTTAAAAAGTTTACAATATCAGTTTAAGATTTATATATTAATTTTAAAAACATGGTAAAAATAAAATTAAAATTTTTTTTGGCTTTTATCCCACTTTAATCAATCAAATATTATCAAAAATATGCGCCCCTCTTTTCGGTAAAGTAATTTCAGTTCCATAACCTAATTTAACTCATGACGAATTTTTGAAATATTTTGAGTTTGATTGATTAAAGATATTTATACCTTAAGAATAAACGGTAAATTTCGCAGTGATGTAATAAATTTTTGTATGATATCAACAATTTCGGTCGCAAGACCTAATTTCATCGAATACCAATTTAATACTTTATAGCGAACAAATTAGCGTTTATTATCAAAAGGTTAAAAATAAAAATAAAAATAAAAAACTGTACAAACTTACCTGTGAAATATATTTCTTAGTGATATGCTCTAGTCCACTCATAAGATAGTCGGGCTAATTGGTTTTCCATGGATACATAGGCGTAACCTCGAGCATTTAATGTTTTTTCTTCTAAACATATAAACGGTCCGTATCTGCATAAAGTAACAAATTCGGTATTTGAATAGGTTTGATTATTTGAACATTTACCTTCGTGTGACCATTTTCTGCATTTGTGACATTTTTCAAGGTGTCGTGTTATTCTTTTCGCTGCGGATTTTGATTTTCCTTTACCAAATTGTAACTTATTATTTTCGCATCTGGATTCTTTTCTTACTCCGTCCAATTTTTCTCTGATTACTGATACCAGTTCACTCGGTAGTGTGTCATTATTATGTTTAGTAATCAAAGCGTGTAGCATTAGACCATGGTTTAATTCACAGGAAGTCTTCATTTCGTAAAACCTAAAAAAATAAAAATTCAGAATGGGGGGGAGAAGACTAGTTCTTTAGGGTCTGCTAGGGAAAGACCATTCGGGTTCCATTTTCGAGAACTACACGAAAACAGAAAATCTAACTCTAACAAAAATACATATTATCCTTTAAAGACTTGATTCTCCCCACACTTAGTTAGCTGTGGTATCAAAATTGTGATTAACTTCGTTGTCAACTTCCATCGGACTATCTATGTAGTGTTTAACTCTGTGACCATTAATCTTAAATTCAATCCCATTTGAATTTATTAATTCTACTATTCCGTATGGGAAAACTCTTTTGACTATGAATGGTCCAGACCATCTTGATTTCAATTTTCCAGGAAATAGCTTGAATTGTGAATTGAAAAGAAAAACTCTGTCTCCTTCTTTAAATTCTTTTGAACTTCTGATTCTTTTATCATGCCATTTCTTCATTCTTTCCTTATAGATTAACGAATTTTCGTATACTTCATGTCTTAATTCTTCTAATTCGTTTAGTTGACTTAACCGTAGACGTCCAGCTTCATGTAAATCAAGATTACATGTCTTCAAAGCCCAAAATGCTTTGTGTTCAATTTCTACTGGAAGATGACATGCTTTTCCGTAAACGAGCTTAAAAGGTGTGGTTCCAATTGGAGTTTTGTAGGCTGTTCTAAAAGCCCAGAGTGCATCCTCCAATTTTATGGATCATTCCTTCGGATTTGATCCTACGGTTTTCTCTAGAATACGTTTTAAAGCTCGGTTGGTATTTTTAACTTGTCCACTTGTTTGTGGATGATATGCGGTGGAGATTTTATGAGTTACTCCATATCTTTTAAGAACTTTCTCAAGTTGATTATTACAGAAATGAGTTCCCCGATCACTTATTAAAGCTTTCGGTGTTCCAAACCTTGCAAAAAGACGTTTTAAAAAGTTGACTACAACTCGTGCATCGTTAGTTGGGAGAGCTTGTGCTTCCGCCCATTTAGATACATAATCAATGGCTACGAGAATGTAGAGATTATTATGAGATTTTGGAAATGGACCCATAAAGTCAATACCCCAAATGTCAAATACTTCACATACTTGAATGACATTTTGTGGCATGTCATCACGTTGACTTATTTTTTCGGCCCTTTGACAAGCATCACAGGATTTGCAAAGAAGGTGTGCGTCTTTGTAAATTGTAGGCCAATAGAATCCAGCATCATAAATTTTTCTTGCTGTGAGTTGAGGCCCATAATGCCCTCCTATTGGTCCTGTGTGGCAATGGTTTAAGATTTGATTGGCTTCATCTCCGAATACACATCGGCGTATTATTCCATCGGGACAACTTTTAAACAAATGTGGATCTTCCCAGAAATAGTGTTTTATATCACTGAAGAATTTCTTTCGTTTGGATTTGCCTGTTACCAGAAATAGTGTTTTATATCACTGGTGCAATCTCCCCTGTGGTAAGCCTGGAGCCAGCTTTTGCTCGTTTGGATTTGCCTGTTACCAAGAAATAGTTAAGCAACGGATTCCAATACTAGAAGTGGATAGTCAGTATATAAGACTAGGGCTGTTCTTTATGATCAGAGAGCACTAGATTCTAATACAACTACTGCTTTACCAGTATGTGAGACGGTGGCTGTACTAGTTGAGGTAGCTGGCTTCTTCCTTTTTACAGCTGGCTTTCGCTGAGGTCCCTCCCCCTCAGCTGGTGCAGCACCAGAGGCAGCCAGTTGGTTCACTCCACCTCGAGCAGCAAGATACTCAAGCATGCCTGGTGTCAGGACATTATATGGAGTAGCAGGAGCATCTTTTGGCATTCCCCCTTGTTTTGAAGGCAGGTCGAATGATTCATCATCAATCTGCTGGTAAGCTTCACCCAGCTCATTTTCAAAAACAAGGCTCAAGAACCTTGGAAAGGGGATTAAGTGTGTTCGTTTAGGTGCAATCACCATTTCCCTTAGCCTTAAGTAAATTTCACCGGCATAATCAATATTTCGATTTAACAGCATCCCATGACCAATCTTCAGCTCAAAATCTGAGCACTGATCAAAGCTCCCGGACTTCTGACTGATGCAATGAGTCAGCAAGCCAAAGAAATAGTTCCACAGAGGTGGCATCTGCCTCCTTAAGGGCGTATGAGCCACTGGTCCATCAAACCCTATAATCTCCAGTACCTCTCTTCTAAACTCATCACTGGTTGGTGAATTAACGAACGGACCAATGGGTAATTGGAGAGCACGTCGGATGGGATCAACAGTGATGGAGCAGGCTAGGGTTTCAGTCACCATGCCACGAATACATGGAACGTTCTGTTGAGTGGTGGTCGTGGTGGCAGTATACCAGAATCTGGACAAACAAGCCGGATAAAAATGAGAAGGTACGCCGGTAATAGCTCGAGCCAGTGGTGATTGTCGTATGTAATCGATAAGCGCATCATAACCCAAGTTGGCTTTAGTTTTGGGAATTGAAAGGGCATGAGCAGCGTTGCCTCTTGATAGGCGAATGGAAGAGTGTTCTGGTGCATTTGCAGCCCTAACAAGGTTTGGGTACAGGTTGAACAGAGGGCCCTGCACCACTTGTTCTTCGATGACCGGTGGTGGTTGTTGTTTCGGTTATTGGGGTGCTACCGGTTGTTGTTGCTGTGGTTGTTGTTCCTCTGGCTGGTTTGCAGCAGGTGGTGATTGATGTTGTTGTTGTTCTGCCATTGATGATTTCGTAGAAGATGGATGTATGAATTGATTTGAAGATTTGGGGATTTTTAGAGAGAAGAGTGTGAATTTGAAAACTGAATAACCGAAGGTTATTATGGAAGATAAAACATTCTTTTAACCGTTGTAATTGGGTGAAAAAGGCAGGAGAGAGAAAATGACAACTGCCATTAGCAGGCGCATGGGCAGATGTGACAGACTGGCACACTCGAGGGGACACAGACTGATGATTTGACGTATATACGGCTTGAACACTCATACCTCCCATTCAACATTAAATGCAGCAGGTTTTAATTTTAAAAAAAAAAAAAAAAAACCACAAAATAAGTTGTGTATTAAATACAAAATACTTTGTTACATTTAATATGTCATGAATTTAATTTAAATCATTGGAAGTAAATGAGTTTCAGATTTAAGGAATCATTTAATTTTGTGAGCTATTTATTATTTCAATTAAAAACATTTTGAGTAACCAAAATATAAAAGACCTTGTTGTGCTGAGTGTTTTACATGTAGGCAGTAGTTAACAAAAATGGCTTACTGGTTTGCCCTACATGTTGTAGAGCCAGCACACTAACAAAGATTGTCTTTTATTTAAAGTTCAAGCATACCCAGCTCAGAGATAAGATAGTTAAAACGTTTCTCATCTAAGGGCTTTGTGAATAGATCTGCTAACTGCTGGTCTATTGAAATAAAATGTAGCTCCACATCTCCTTTTTGAACATGATCCCTTATGAAATGATATCGAACGTCAATGTGCTTTGTTCTAGAATGCATCACAGGATTGTTGGTGATAGCTATTGCACTTGTGTTGTCACAGTAGATTGGAGTCTTTGTAACATGAACACCATAGTCTTTCAGCTGGCTTTGCATCCACAGTACTTGAGCAGTACAACTACCAGCAGAAACGTATTCTGCCTCAGCAGTAGATGTGGACACAGTATTTTGCTTTTTGCTCGTCCAGCTGACTAGCCTACCACCCAGTAACTGGCAACCACCAGTAGTACTTTTCCTGTCTATTTTACACCCTGCAAAATCAGCATCTGAATACCCAATTAGCTCAAAATCCTGGTCTTTGGGATACCAAAGACCACGTTTAGCAGTAGCTTTCAGATACCTAAATATCCTTTTTACTGCTAGAAAGTGTGACTCTTTAGGATCAACTTGATATCTGGCACAGAGACATGTGGCAAACATAATATCTAGTCTGCTGGCTGTGAGATAAAGTAGGGATCCAATCATACCTCTATATTCAGTGATATTGACTGGTTCACCATTGGGATCAGCATCTATTTTAATAGTTGCTACCATTGGAGTCCCTATATCTTTTAAACAGGTCAGACCAAATTTCTTTAGCATATCTTTGATATATTTATCCTAACTTATAAAAATTTCATCATCAAGTTGTTTAATTTGCAATCCCAAAAAGTATTGCAAGTCTCTTTGTAAGCTCATTTCATATGTCTTTGACATAAATTTTGAAAAATCTTGACAATGTTTCTCATTTTTAGATCCATAAATAATATCATCCACATATATCTGTACCAGCAAGAGATCACCATCTGTCTCTTTTGAGAACAGAGTGGCTCTTCAAACAATAACTCTTCATCTTCTTGACTGGAAGATGAGGCTGGGGCAGTTTCATCAAATGTAACATTAATCGATTCTTCAAAATAACCCCTTCTTTTATTGAAAACCCTATATGCCTTTGACATGTTGGAATATCCCAAGAATATTCCTTCATCAGCCTTAGCATCAAACTTGCCCAACTGATCCCTATTGTTTAGAATGAAACAGGGAGTGCCAAATACATGAAGAAATGAGATTGAGGGTTTTCTTCCTTTGAGAACTTCATAAGCAGTTTTCTGATGTCTTTTCACAATTAGAGATCTATTCTGGGTAAAACATGCAGTGTTCACAGCCTCTGCCCAATATGAATTTTTCAGCCCAGACTCAGCTAACATAGATCTTGCTGCTTCAATGAGAGTTCTGTTTCTTCTTTCTGCAACACCATTTTGTTGAGGTGTTCTCACAGCAGAAAAGTTCTGTGAAATACCTTTATCAGCACAAAATTCTTCTAATGTAGCATTTCTGAATTCTGTACCATGATCACTTCTTAGCTGTTTCACCAGTTGCCCATTTAAAAGCTCCATTCTTTTGATAAAATTGATAATTTCATCAGCAGCTTCACTCTTTTGCTTCAAAAAGAATACCCAGGTGTATCTGGAATATTCATCAACAATAACCAGTGTATACTTCTTCCCACTACAGCTGGCCACATTAACAGGACCAAAAAGATCCATATGAAGTAAATGAAATGGTTTCTCAACAGATGAGATTTGCTTTGATTTGAATGAGGCATGGTGATGTTTTCCTTTATCACAACCAGGACACAGTCTGTCCTTTACATAAGACATGGTGGGTAGCCCAGACACCAAACTTCTACTGGATAATTTGTGAATATCTTTGAAGTTGAGATGTGAGAGTCTCTTGTGCCATAACCATTTCAGGTTGTCTGCTGCCTTCAAATAGAAGCAAGTATCAGTTGTTGTGACTGCTGTGTTCATGTCAATTTGATACATGTTTTCATGACGTTTTACAGTCAGCAGTGGCTTCCCTGTCTTATCAAAAATAGTGCTAATTTTCTTTCTGAATTGGACTATCTTGTTCTTGCTTGTCAGTTGGCTTATGCTGAGTAAATTATGTTTAAGCCCAACTACATATGCAATATTTGAGAATGTGACATTCCCATTAGTCAAAGTACCAAAACCCTTTGTGTAACCCAACGAATTATCTCCATACGAAACAACTGGACCATCTTTTTCTTGATAGTCCATTAGCAGGGACTTACATCTGGTCATATGTCTCGAACATCCACTATCGAGATACCAGATTTGCTTGTTTTGAATGCCCTGCACAGTAGCTAAGAGATTAGTTCTTTTTGGGAACCCATCCAAGGATGGGTTCTGGAAGGGTCATCTTTGATGATCTCTTCCTGTCTGCTGGTTTGCTTGAAGAAGCATCAGCAGACGGGGTAGGGGTAAAAGGACACCGGTTGGCTAAGTGAAACTTTCTGCCACATTTGTAGCATTTTCTCACATTTGGTATCGGTGATGGGTCATACACATTGTAAAGGGGATCAGGGCGATGTTTGGTTACTGCCTCAATAAGCTGGTCAAGCTTGACTTTCATAATCTCAGTGATAGACAGCTCTTCATTCGAGTCCACTTTTGCTTTTCCCTTAAGGGCAGCTTTCTTCTTGGAACCAGTACCATAGTCATGACGTATTGCTTTGCCTTTATCATTTGACGAGCCAGCGTGGGAAGTTACTGGCTTGTATACTGAAGCTGATGAACTAGAAGATGTTTTTCCTGCTGCCTTGGACTTGCCAGTATTATGTTTGACTGGCTTGTCTGCAGCTACTGGTTGACCAGTAAGTTTGTCATCAGCTGGCTCAGCACAATTGGAACTCGAACACGAAGGGGAATCAGTAGATTTAACTTTTCTAAGATTATTTTCAGTGATTTCCCTTTTGATACGTCTTTCTTTTGGAGTCATGTAGTAGATGCTTGAGGGGTCAGTAGTCTAATCAATTGAGGTACTGAATTCTCTTGCTCTAACCTCATCCTCCAAAATCTCTTTCATGGTAGGTGGTGGGGACACAGTAGCAGGTCTAACAAATTTATTTGTCAAGACCTTTTTACCTTTAACTATCTTGGCAAAAGTATTTGGCAAGATAGCCTCAGGATCTGTTTTAAGAATTGGGTCCATGAAAGTAACCTCTGCAATAGCAGCAGTAGCAGCATAGTCACCAGCAAAGAAAGCTTCAACTTGGGCAGGCACCTGCTCGTTAACACACTTTGCTGTGCGTTGAGCAGATGTACACCATGAAGCGACAACCTTTTTAAGATTATCTAGCTGGTTCTTGACTTCTGCTGCCTTAACGTGAAGAGACCTTAAAGCACAATTTTGTTTTTCGAGTTTTGAAATATCATCTTTCAAGATTTTAACTTCATCATTTTTGCATTTAAGTTTTTCATTTAAAGATTTGTTGTCTGATATCAAAACTTCTTCACGTTTGCTGCCTCTACATAAGTCAACTCTTAGGTAGTCAAACATTTCGGCCTTTTCATCATCAGTATAAGTTCAAAAATTATCAACCTTATACATCAATTTAGTTTTCCATTGAGGAGAATCTCTTTTCTGATCAGCTTCCCTCATATCAGCCAAAAACTTGCTACCACTATCATCCTCATCAGACTCCTTGACCTCCTTGGCCATTAAACACAGCTTCTTTTCTGGAGCATAACCAGCACCATCATCATCAGTATCACTATCAGAGGAAGACGACGAGCTGGTTTCATCCCAATCATGATGCTCAGCAACTAGAACCTTTTCTGGCTTTTTACCCTTCTTATCAGTCTTAGCACTTTCCTTCATCTGAGCTTTCATAGCTTTGTACTTGTTTTTGTACTTGTCAGCTTTTGAGAAAGAGTTAGCATGTGAAGTTGAAGGTTTCCTGGACATGCATTCAGCAGCAAAATGTCCAACCTTTCCATAATTATAACACTCAGATTTAGCACCCTTGACTGACTTGCTGCTATACCTAGTGAAATGTCTCGTTCATATTGATTATAAACGTTCCATATTAATTGATTTCGTCGCGAGGTTTTGACCTCTATATGAGACGTTTTTCAAAGACTGCATTCATTTTTAAAACAACCATAACCTTTATTTTATCTATAAAGGTTTAAAAAGCATTACGTAGATTATCAAATAATGATAATCTAAAATATACCGTTTACACACGACCATTACATAATGGTTTACAATAAGAATATATTACATCAAAAATAAGTTTCTTGAATGCAGTTTTTACATAATATCATACAATCATGGACTCCAAATCTTGTTCTTATTTTAGTATGCAACAGCGGAAGCTCTTAATAATCACCTAAGAATAAACATGCTTAAAACGTCAACAAAAATGTTGGTGAGTTATAGGTTTTAACCTATATATTATCAAATCATAATAATAGACCACAAGATTTCATATTTCAATATACATCCCATACATAGAGATAAAATTCATTCATATGGTGAACACCTGGTAACCAACATTAACAAGATGCATATAAGAATATCCCCTATCATTCCGGGAAATTCTTCGGACATGATAAAAACGAATTCGAAGTACTAAAGCATCTGGTACTTTGGATGGGGTTCGTTAGGCCCAATAGATCTATCTTTAGGATTCGCGTCAATTAGTAGATTGGTTTACTAATTCTTAGGTTACCAAGAAAAAGGGGCATATTCGGCTTCGATCATTCACCCATATAATGTAGTTTCAATTACTTGTGTCTATTTCGTAAAACATTTATAAAACTGCATGTCTTCTCATCCCAAAATATTAGATTTTAAAAGTGGGACTATAACTCACTTTCACAGATTTTTACTTCGTCGGGAAGTAAGACTTGGCCACTGGTCGATTCACGAACCTATAACAAATATGTACATATATATCAAAGTATGTTCAAAATATATTTACAACACTTTTAATACATTTTGATGTTTTAAGTTTATTAAGTCAGCTGTCCTCGTTAGTAACCTACAACTAGTTGTCCAAAGCTAAATGTACAGAAAAAATTGATGTATATTATCTTGAATCGATCCACGACCCAGTGTATACATGTCTCAGGCTAGATCATAACTCAAAGTATATATATTTTTGAAATCAACCTCAACCCTGTATAGCTAACTCCTACATTACTGCATATAGAGTGTCTATGGTTGTTCCAAATAATATATACACATGGGTCGATATGATATGTCAAAACATTTGCATACGTGTCTATGGTATCCCAAGATTACATAATATATTAGAATACATGTATAATACAATATAAGTTAGCTAGGATATGATTAATATAGATTTGTTACCAATTTTCACGTAGCTACAACAAGAAAAAATATCCAATCTTGTTTTACCCATAACTTATTCGTTTTAAATCCGTTTTGAGTGAATCAAATTGCTATGGTTTCATATTGAACTCTATTTTATGAATCTTTATATAAAAAATATAGGTTTATAGTTGGAAATATAAGTTACAAGTTGTTTTTGTAAAGGTAGTCATTTCAGTCGAAAGAACGACGTCTAGATGACCATTTTGGAAAACATACTTCCACTTTGAGTTTAACCATAATTTTTGGATATAGTTTCATGTTCATAAGAAAAACTATTTTCCCATAATAACAACTTTTAAATCAAAGTTTATCATAGTTTTTAATTAACTAACCCAAAACAGCCCGCGGTGTTACTACGACGGCGTATATCCGGTTTTACGGTGTTTTTTCGTGTTTTCAGGTTTTAAATCATTAAGTTAGCATATCATATAGATATAGAACATGTGTTAAGTTGATTTTAAAAGTCAAGTTAGAAGGATTAACTTTTGTTTACGAACAAGTTTAGAATTAACTAAACTATGTTCTAGTGATTACATGTTCAAATCTTCGAATAAGATAGTTTTATATGTATGAATCGAATGATGTTATGAACATCATTACTACCTCAATTTTAGTAGGTAAACGTTTAGTAGGTAAACCTACTGGAAGTGACAATAAATGATCTAGCTTCAAAGGATCTTGGATGGCTTGAAAGTTCTTGAAGTAGAATCATGACACGAAAACAAGTTCAAGTAAGATTTTCACTCGAAATAAGATTGTTATAGTTATAGAAATTGAATCAAAGTTTGAATATGAGTATTACCTTGTATTAGAAAGATATCTTACTGTAAATAAGAAAGATTTCTTGAGGTTGGATGATCAATCTACAATATTGGAAGTAAGCTAGCAAACTTGGAAGTATTCTTGATTTTATGAAACTAGAACTTGTAGAATTTATGAAGAATACTTAGAACTTGAAGATAGAACTTGAGAGAGATCAATTAGATGAATAAAATTGAAGAATTAAAGTGTTTGTAGGTGTTTTTGGTCGTTGGTATATGGATTAGATATAAAGGATGTGTAATTTTGTTTATATGTAAATAAGTCATGAATGATTACTCATATTTTTGTAATTTTATGAGATATTTCATGCTAGTTGCCAAATGATGGTTCCCACATGTGTTAGGTGACTCACATGGGCTACTAAGAGCTGATCATTGGAGTGTATATACCAATAGTACATACATCTAATAGCTGTGTATTGTACGAGTACGAATACGGGTGTATACGAGTAGAATTGTTGATGAAACTGAACGAGGATATAATTGTAAGCATTTTTGTTAAGTAGAAGTATTTTGATAAGTCTTGAAGTCTTTCAAAAGTGTATGAATACATATTAAAACACTATATGTATATACATTTTAACTGAGTCGTTAAGTCATCGTTAGTCGTTACATGTAAATGTTGATTTGAAACCTTTAAGTTAACGATATTGTTAAATGTTGTTAACCCATTGTTTATTAAATCAAATGAGATGTTAAATTATTACATTATCATTATATCATGATGTATTAATATATCTTAATATGATATATATACATTAAATGTCGTTACAACGATAATCATTACATATATGTCTCGTTTCAAAATCATTAAGTTAGTAGTCTTGTTTTTACATATGTAGTTCATTGTTAATATACTTAATGATATGTTTACTTATCATAATATATATATATATATATATATATATATATATATATATATATATATATATATATATATATATATATATATATATCCATATATCCATATATATGTTATCATATAGTTTTTACAAGTTTTAACGTTCGTGAATCACCGGTCAACTTGGATGGTCAAATGTCTATATGAACCTATTTCAATTAATCAAGTCTTAACAAGTTTGATTGCTTAACATGTTGGAAACACTTAATCATGTAAATAACAATTTCATTTAATATATATAAACATGGAAAAGTTCGGGTCACTACAGTACCTACCCGTTAAATAAATTTCGTCCCGAAATTTTAAGCAGTTGGAGGTGTTGACGTATCTTCTGGAAATAAGTGTGGGTATTTCTTCTTCATCTGCTCTTCTCATTCCCAGGTGAACTCGGGTCCTCTACGAGCATTCCATCGAACCTTAACAATTGGTATCTTGTTTTGTTTAAGTCTTTTAACCTCACGATCCATTATTTCGACGGGTTCTTCGATGAATTGAAGTTTTTCGTTGATTTGGATTTCGTCTAACGGAATAGTGAGATCTTCTTTAGCAAAACATTTTTTCTAATTTGAGACGTGGAAAGTGTTATGTACAGCCGCGAGTTGTTGAGGTAACTCAAGTCAGTAAGCTACTGGTCCGACACGATCAATAATCTTGAATGGTCCAATATACATTGAATTTAATTTACCTCGTTTACCAAATCGAACAACGCCTTTCCAAGGTGCAACCTAAAGCATGACCATCTCTCCAATTTCAAATTCTATATCTTTTCTTTTAATGTCGGCGTAGCTCTTTTGTCGACTTTGGGCGGTTTTCAACCGTTGTTGAATTTGGATGATCTTCTCGGTAGTTTCTTGTATTATCTCCAGACCCGTAATCTGTCTATCCCCCACTTCACTCTAACAAATTGGAGACCTGCACTTTCTACCATAAAGTGCTTCAAATGGCGCTATCTCAATGCTTGAATGGTAGCTGTTGTTGTAGGAAAATTCTGCTAACGGTAGATGTCGATCCCAACTGTTTCTGAAATCAATAACACATGCTCGTAGCATGTCTTCAAGCATTTGTATCATCCTTTCGCTCTGCCCATCAATTTGTGGATGATAGGCAGTACTCATGTCTAGACGAGTTCCTAATGCTTACTGTAATGTCTGCCCGAATCTTGAAATAAATCTGCCATCCCTATCAGAGATAATAGAGATTGGTATTCCATGTCTGGAGACGACTTTCTTCAAATACAGTCGTGCTAACTTCTTCATCTTGTCATCTTCTCTTATTGGCAGGAAGTGTGCTGATTTGGTGAGACGATCAACTATTACCCAAATAGTATCAAAACCACTTGCAGTTCTTGGAAATTTAGTGATGAAATCCATGGTAATGTTTTCCCATTTTCATTCCGGAATTTCGGGTTGTTGAAGTAGACCTGATGGTTTCTGATGCTCAGCTTTGACCTTAGAACACGTCAAACATTCTCCTACGTATTTAGCAACATCAGCTTTCATACCCGGCCACCAAAAATGTTTCTTGAGATCCTTGTACATCTTCCCCGTTCCAGGATGTATTGAGTATCTGGTTTTATGAGCTTCTCTAAGTACCATTTCTCTCATATCTCCAAATTTTGGTACCCAAATCCTTTCAGCCCTATACCGGGTTCCGTCTTCCCGAATATTAAGATGCTTCTCCGATCCTTTGGGTATTTCATCCTTTAAATTTCCCTCTTTTAAAACTCCTTGTTGCGCCTCCTTTATTTGAGTAGTAAGGTTATTGTGAATCATTATATTTATAGATTTTACTCGAATGGGTTCTCTGTCCTTCCTGCTCAAGGCGTCGGCTACCACATTTGCCTTCCCCGGGTGGTAACGAATCTCAAAGTCGTAATCATTCAACAATTCAATCCACCTACGCTACCTCATATTCAGTTGTTTCTGATTAAATATGTGTTGAAGACTTTTGTGGTCGGTATATATAATACTTTTGACCCCATATAAGTAGTGCCTCCAAGTCTTTAAAGCAAAAACAACCGCGCCTAATTCCAAATCATGCGTCGTATAATTGTGTTCGTGAATCTTCAATTGTCTAGACGCATAAGCAATTACTTTCGTTCGTTGCATTAATACACAACCGAGACCTTACTTTGAGGCGTCACAATATATCACAAAATCATCATTCCCTTCAGGTAATGACAATATAGGTGCCGTAGTTAACTTTTTTTTTTTAACAATTGAAACGCTTTCTCTTGTTCATCTTTCCATTCAAATTTCTTCCCTTTATGCGTTAATGCAGTCAAAGGTTTTTTATTCTGGAAAAGTCTTGGATGAACCTTCTGTAGTAACCCGCTAGTCCTAAAAACTGGCGTATGTGTTTCGGAGTTTTTGGGGTTTCCCACTTTTCAACGGTTTCGATCTTTGATGGATCCACCTGAATACCTTCTTTGTTCACTATGTGACCGAGGAATTGAACTTCTTCCAACCAAAATGCACACTTTAAAAACTTAGCGTACACTTTTTCTTTTCTCAGCAACTCTAACACTTTTCTCAAATGTTCTTCGTGCTCTTGATCATTCTTCGAGTAAATAAGTATGTCATCGATGAAAACAATGACAAACTTGTCAAGATATGGCCCACACACTCAGTTCATGAGGTCCATGAAAACAGCTGGTGCGTTAGTCAATCCAAACGGCATAACCATAAACTCGTAATGACCGTAACGCGTCCTAAAAGCAGTCTTTGGAATATCATCCTCCTTCACCCGCATTTGATGATATCCAGAACGTAAATCGATCTTCGAATAAACAGATGAGCCTTGTAGTTGATCAAATAAGTCGTCGATTCTCGGTAGTGGGTAGTGGTTCTTGATGGTAAGTTTGTTCAACTCTCGGTAGTCGATACACAACCTGAATGTACCATCTTTCTTCTTAACAAACAAAACAGGAGCTCCCCACGGTGATGTGATTGGTCGAATGAAACCACGCTCTAAAAGTTCTTGTAATTGGCTCTGAAGTTCCTTCATTTCGCTAGGTGCGAGTTTGTATGGAGCGCGAGCTATTGGTGCAGCTCCCGGTACAAGGTCTATTTGAAATTCAACGGATCGGTGTGGAGGTAGTCCCGGTAATTTTTTCAGAAATACATCGGGAAATTCTTTTGCGACGGGAATATCATTGATGTTCTTTTCTTTGGAATTGACTTTCTCGACGTGTACTAGCACAGCATAGCAACCTTTTCTTATTAGTTTTTGTGCCTTCAGGTTACTAATAAGATTTAACTTCGCGTTGCTCTTTTTTCCGTACACCATTAAGGATTTTCCTTTTTCTCGTATAATACGAATTGCATTTTTGTAACAAACGATCTCTGCTTTCACTTCTCTCAACCAGTCCATACCGATTATCACATCAAAACTCCCTAACTCTACTGGTATCAAGTCAATCTTAAATGTTTCGCTAACCAGTTTAATTTCTCGATTCCGACATATATTATCTGCTGAAATTAATTTACCATTTGCTAATTCGAGTAAAAATTTACTATCCAAAGGTGCCAATGGGCAACTTAATTTAACACAAAATTCTCTACTCATATAGCTTCTATCTGCACCCGAATTAAATAAAACATAAGCAGATTTATCGTCAATAAGAAACGTACCCGTAACAAGCTCCGGGTCTTCCTGTGCTTCTGCCGCATTAATATTGAAAACTCTTCCACGGCCCTGCCCATTAGTATTCCCCTGATTCGGGCAATTTCTAATAATTTGGCCCGGTTTTCCACATTTATAACAAACAGCGTTGGTATTACTTGCTCCGACACTATTCGTTCGGCATTACTTGTTCCGGCATTATTTGTTCCTTTAGTTCTGTTAAACTTTGGTCCGTAGACCTCACACTTTGTCGCGCTATGACCATTTCTTTTACACCTGTTGCAAAATGTTGTGCAAAACCCCTGATGATTTTCTTCACACCTATGACATGGCTGTTTTTGTTTTTTGTTACCGTTGTTGTTATTGAGGTTGTTGTTGGGATTGTTATTGTTGTTGAAACGATTGTTGTAGTAGTTGTTGTTGTTGTTGTTGTTGGGATGTTTGTTGTAGTTATTGTTAAGATTGCGGTTATTGTTGCGATTGTTGTTGCGGTTGTTGGGATAGTTATTGCGATTGTGGTTGTAATTGTTGTTGTTGTTGTACTGGTGACTCTTGTCAGCGTTTTTCTCCCACTTCCTCTTGAGTTGTTTCGTGTTGGCTTCTTCGACCGCCTGCTCTTTAATTCTTCCCTCAATCTGATTTATGAGTTTATGAGCCATTCGACTTGCCTTCTGTATAGAAGCGGGCTCGTGTGAACTAACATCTTCTTGAATCCTTACTGGTAACCCTTTTACAAATGCGTCGATCTTCTCTTCTTCATCTTCGAATGCTCCCGGGCACAATAGGCACAACTCTGTGAATCGTCGTTCATATGTGGTAACGTCAAACCCTTGTGTTCGTAACTCTCTAAGTTCTGCCTTGAGTTTATTGACTTCGTTTCTAGGACAGTACTGCTCGTTCATCAATTGCTTGAATGCCGACCACGGTAGTGCGTAAGCAGCATTTTGTCCTACCTTTTCAAGATAGGTGTTCCACCACGTTAACGCAGTACCTGTGACGGTATGCGTAGCGTACTTAACTTTGTCCTCTTCAGTACACTTACTTATGGCAAACACCGATTCGACTTTATCGGTCCACCGTTTCAATCCAATTGGTCCTTCGGTTCCATCAAATTCCAATGGTTTGCAGGCAGTGAATTCTTTGTAGGTGCATCCTACACGATTTCTTGCACCGTTAGCTGCATTGCTAGATTCAGCGTTATTGTTGGTATGTAGCGCAGCCTGTACTACGGCTATGTTTGCAGCATGAAAGGTACGAAATTCCTCTTCGTTCATATTCATGGTGTGTCGAGTAGTCGGTGCCATTTCCTTCAAAATAGACAACTGGATCGAGTTAATCATACAGAATATTAAGAGTAGTCAATAGTATTTCGTAGCATAATATGAACTCATTTATAAAAGCTTTTTCTTCATATTAGCATTTTATAAGTTTAAATTCGGGTACTACCTACCTGTTAAGTTCATACTTAGTAGCTAATATACAATTCAACTACTACAATTCCATATGAAAAACTGATTATAATAATATGTCACATATAAATATTCTTCAAACTTACAACTTCGCTATATTACATATAACATGAAATATAGTACACTTTGATACAGGACAGTTTTGAAGATAAATCTAGTTAATACGCAAGTTGTTCAGCAAAGGAAACAAAGACACGTAATTCATAAGTCCAGAAACAAGTCATGCATTCTGGTTTTACTATGACGACTTCCCATCCTTGGTCTTGTGGAAAATAACCGTTATGACCATTGGCTAGGCAGCATGTTGTAATGTCGTCAAAAGGACGAGGGTTTTTTAATGTCCAACAGCCCCGTAATAATCTAAAAACCTTGTTTCTCACCCCAACTACTGAATCCGTCACTTGTGGGAAAGTTTTATTTAAAAGCTGCAATCCGATGTTCTTTTTCTCAGTTTGGTAAGAAGCGAACATCACTAACCCGTAAGCATAACATGCTTCTTTATGTTGCATGTTAGAAGCTCTTTCTAATTCACGAAATCCTATGTTGGAATATGTTGAGTCAAAATAGGTTCTTAACCCGTAGCGTAAAATTACATTTGGGTTCCCCGCATTTAATGCTTTAAAGAAAACACGGCGCAACTTACGGTCTCCCCAATGTGATATACCCCACCTATCAAAGGAAAGCCTTTTATAAACTAAGGCATTTCTGAAAGTCTTTCAAATGTTTGACAAGTTAATTTCACCATAACTAAATGTGCTGATGAATTCTGACCGACTCTAGACAAGATTTCCTCAATCGTATCCTCTGGTAGGTCTTCTAAAATATTCGGTCGTCTACCCTTAACGACCATTTTATTTTTATACTGTAAAATAGACAAGGATTAGATTCGTAAAAGATGATTAACAAACAATACAAGAAATTTTTACATAGAACATAAAAGTACAAGCACAGTTAAATACATATAATACACAACATGATTACAACCCTCTAATCTGAATCACTGGTTTCTTCTTCTTCGGACTTGGTTCGTTTTTCTATTTTTCTAGGAATATATGATGTTCCTATAATACGAGCCGTCGTTTTCCATAATGGTTTAGAAAAACCTGGTGGTTTAGAGGTTCCCGAGTCATT
Organism: Rutidosis leptorrhynchoides; assembly: GCF_046630445.1. Classification (NCBI taxonomy): domain Eukaryota; kingdom Viridiplantae; phylum Streptophyta; class Magnoliopsida; order Asterales; family Asteraceae; genus Rutidosis; species Rutidosis leptorrhynchoides. The sequence continues at coordinate 349,610,248 of NC_092338.1, forward strand.
GTTACATTTTAGGAAATACGGATGTTGTCGATACATATAAAGTTCATCGGGGTTTGAATCGGGTTTCTCTATTTTTATACCTTTTCCCTTATTATTTTCTTTCGCTTTATTAAATTGGGTCGAGGTAATTTCTATAACATCATCGGAATCCTCATTGGGATCTGATTCATCAGAAAATTGGTAACCCTCCCAATATTTTGCTTCCTCGGCGGAAACACCATTGACCATTATTAACTTTGATCCGTTGGTTGAAGATTTTCTTTTATTTAATCGATTTACTATAGGTATCAATATTTCTTCCTCCGGAACCTCTTCTTCTTCTGGTTCCTCCTCTTCCGATTCCTCCTCTTCTAGTTTCTCTTCTTCCGGTTCCTCCTCTTCCGGTTCCTCTTTTTCCGGTTACTCTTCGGGAATTTGTGAATCTTCCCAAAATATATTTGATTCTTCATTATTATTAGGTGAATCAATGGGATTTGTACTAGAGGTAGACATCTATCACACAATATCAAACACATTAAGAGATTAATATATCACATAATATTTACATGTTAATAATATATAGTTTCCAACAACAAAAATGTTAAGCAATCGTTTTTGAAGAAAAATACGGTTGAAGTCCAGACTTACTAATGCATCCTAACAAACTCGGTAAGACACACTAATGCAATTTTCTGGTTCTCTAAGACCAACGCTCTGATACCAACTGAAATGTCCCGTTTATATTGATTATAAACGTTCCATATTAATTGATTTCGTCGCGAGGTTTTGACCTCTATATGAGACGTTTTTCAAAGACTGCATTCATTTTTAAAAAAACCATAACCTTTATTTTATCTATAAAGGTTTAAAAAGTATTACGTAAATTATCAAATAATGATCATCTAAAATATACCGTTTACACACGACCATTACATAATGGTTTACAATAAGAATATATTACATCAAAAATAAGTTTCTTGAATGCAGTTTTTACATAATATCATACAATCATGGACTCCAAATCTTGTCCTTATTTTAGTATGCAACAGCGGAAGCTCTTAATAATCAACTGAGAATAAACATGCTTAAAACATCAACAAAAATGTTGGTGAGTTATAGGTTTTAACCTATATATTATCAAATCATAATAATAGACCACAAGATTTCATATTTCAATATACATCCCATACATAGAGATAAAATTCATTCATATGGTGAACACCTGGTAACCGACATTAACAAGATGCATATAAGAATATCCCCTATCATTTCGGGAAATCCTTCGGACATGATAAAAATGAATTCGAAGTACTAAAGCATCCGGTACTTTGGATGGGGTTCGTTAGGCACAATAGATCTATCTTTAGGATTCACGTCAATTAGTAGATCGGTTTACTAATTCTTAGGTTACCAAGCAAAAGGGGCATATTCGGCTTCGATCATTCACCCATATAATGTAGTTTCAATTACTTGTGTCTATTTCGTAAAACATTTATAAAACTGCATGTATTCTCATCCCAAAATATTAGATTTTAAAAGTGGGACTATAACTCACTTTCACAGATTTTTACTTCGTCGGGAAGTAAGACTTGGCCACTGGTCGATTCACGAATCTATAACAAATATGTACATATATATCAAAGTATGTTCAAAATATATTTACAACACTTTTAATACATTTTGATGTTTTAAGTTTATTAAGTCATCTGTCCTCGTTAGTAACCTACAACTAGTTGTCCAAAGTTAGATGTACAGAAAAAAATTGATATATATTATCTTGAATCAATCCACGACCCAGTGTATACACGTCTCAGGCTAGATCACAACTCAAAGTATATATATTTTTGGAATCAACCTCAACCCTGTATAGCTAACTCCTACATTACTGCATATAGAGTGTCTATGGTTGTTCCAAATAATATATACACATGGGTCGATATGATTTGTCAAAATATTTGCATACGTGTGTATGGTATCCCAAGATTACATAATATATTAGAATACATGTATAATACAATATAAGTTAGCTAGGATATGATTAATATAGATTTGTTACCAATTTTCTCGTAGCTACAACAAGAAAAAGTATAGGTTTATAGTCAGAAATATAAGTTACAAGTCGTTTTTGTAAAGGTAGTCATTTCAGTCGAAAGAACGACGTCTAGATGACCATTTTGGAAAATATACTTCCACTTTGAGTTTAACCATAATTTTTGGATATATTTTCATGTTCATAAGAAAAATTATTTTCCCAGAATAACAACTTTTAAATCAAAGTTTATCATAGTTTTTAATTAACTAATCCAAAACAGCCCGCGGTGTTACTACGACGGCGTATATCCGGTTTTACGGTGTTTTTTCGTGTTTTCAGGTTTTAAATCATTAAGTTAGCATATCATATAGATATAGAATATGTGTTAAGTTGATTTTAAAAGTCAAGTTAGAAGGATTAACTTTTCTTTACGAACAAGTTTAGAATTAACTAAACTATGTTCTAGTGATTACATTTTCAAATCTTCGAATAAGATAGTTTTATATGTATGAATCGAATGATGTTATGAACATCATTACTACCTAAAGTTTAGTAGGTAAACCTACTGGAAGTGACAAGAAATGATCTAGCTTCAAAGGATCTTGGATGGCTTGAAAGTTCTTGAAGTAGAATCATGACACGAAAACAAGTTCAAGTAAGATTTTCACTCGAAATAAGATTGTTATAGTTATAGAAATTGAATCAAAATTTGAATATAAGTATTACCTTATATTAGAAAGATATATTACTGTAAATAAGAAAGATTTCTTGAGTTTGGATGATCACTCTACAAGATTGGAAGTAAGCTAGCAAACTTGGAAGTATTCTTGATTTTATGAAACTAGAACTTGTAGAATTTATGAAGAACACTTAGAACTTGAAGATAGAACTTGAGAGAGATCAATTAGATGAATAAAATTGAAGAATGAAAGTGTTTGTAGGTGTTTTTAGTCATTGGTATATGGATTAGATATAAAGGATGTGTAATTTTGTTTATATGTAAATAAGTCATGAATGATTACTCATATTTTTGTAATTTTATGAGATATTTCATGCTAGTTGTCAAATGATGGTTCCCACATGTGTTAGGTGACTCACATGGGCTACTAATAGCTGATCATTGGAGTGTATATACCAATAGTACATACATCTAAAAGCTGTGTATTGTACGAGTACGAATACGGGTGTATACGAGTAGAATTGTTGATGAAACTGAACGAGGATGTAATTGTAAGCATTTTTGTTAAGTAGAAGTATTTTGATAAGTGTCTTGAAGTCTTTCAAAAGTGTATGAATACATATTAAAACACTACATGTATATACATTTTAACTGAGTCGTTAAGTCATCGTTAGTCGTTACATGTAAATGTTGATTTGAAACCTTTAAGTTAACGATCTTGTTAAATGTTGTTAACCCATTGTTTATTAAATCAAATGAGATGTTAAATTATTACATTATCATGATATCATGATGTATTAATATATCTTAATATGATATATATACATTAAATGTCGTTACAACGATAATCGTTACATATATGTCTCGTTTCAAAATCATTAAGTTAGTAGTCTTGTTTTTACATATGTAGTTCATTATTAATATACTTAATGATATGTTTACTTATCATAATATCATATTAACTATATATATATATATATATATATATATATATATATATATATATATATATATATATATATATATATATATATATATATCATCATATAGTTTTTACAAGTTTTAACGTTCGTGAATCACCGGTCAACTTGGATGGTCAAATGTCTGTATGAAACCTATTTCAATTAATCAAGTCTTAACAAGTTTGATTGCTTAACATGTTGGAAACACTTAATCATGTAAATAACAATTTCATTTAATATATATAAACATGGAAAAGTTCGGGTCACTACACCTAGCACTCGGTTTCTTACTCCCTTTGTATGACTTGCTGGTTCTATTACGATTGAACCTTTTGAACTGCCTAGCCAGCAAAGTCATACCTTCAGCAAACCCTTCTGCATCACTTTCATCATCAGTGCTTTCTTCAGACTCAGTACCACTATCCACATCACTCCCAGCTGACTCTTCTTCTGCCAGCAACTTTTGAACCAGTAAAGCCTTTTGAGCTTTCTTTTTAGCAGCAGCAATAAGAGCAGTATCATCTGTCTTAGAAGATTTTGAAGTGGTGGGGGCAGACCTAAAGTTTTCTTTCAAGTTAAGTTCAAATTTAGCCTCTGCCTTCTCATGGTTCCAAAGTGAACTGTAGAGAGAAGACATGTTAAAGTTCTTTAGGGTCTGAGTGTTTCTTAAGGGGTCAGTAACAGATTTCTATTTAGTGAGCAGTGAATCTATGAATTTGTTAACTTGTTCAAACTCAGTATAGGTGACATTCAGAGTGATCAAGTCAGCAATCAAGGAGTTAAACCTAATGAAGGTTTGCTTAAGGGTTTCGTTTTTGTAGGCAAAGAACATTTCATATTCTCGTTTTAAAGCAATCATTCTGTTCTGCCTAACTTCTCCCATACCCTCATAGGTAACATCTATATAGTCCAACATAAGCTTGGCATTTTCTTTTCCCTTAATTAGTTTGAACAGTGGGTTAGGCAAAGTTATAGCTAACAAGGTTCTGATCTTAGGGTCAAGTCCAACACGACGTTTATCCTCAGCATCCCATCTAGAAGGAGTGAGAATAACCTCTCTGCCAGGAACAGCAGGAGTGTCAGCTGTAGCTGGTGCACTACCAATAGTCTCAGTAGGCACAAATGGACCATCTGTGGCGATACCAGGCATGAGTGGGTCAATAGACTCAAGGTGAAGCATGAATCTTGCCTTCCAAGTTTCATACTCATCTTCATCAAATTTGGGTGGTCTATTGGATGAACCATTTTCAAGGTAAGCTGTATTAGTATATGCAGCCATGAGAAAATTCAGATCCAAGATATTAATTATCAAGACTGAAGCTCTGATATCAGTTGTTGGTCCCTTGATAATAACAGGAGTATTGTAGAGGGGGGGTGAATACAATTTCTTTTCAATTTACTAAACAGTTAAACTCGATTAGTATTCAAGCATGCAAATAAATAGAGTCACAGGTAATTTTCAACAGTTATTCTTTATTGATTGAATCACAACTATCCTTGGTGGAATGATAGTTGGTTGATACAGATTACCTAGATTATAGCTAAGAGGTAAACTAACAGCTATTACACGTTTTGACTCTATAAAATAAACCCACACCACTAGTTGTAACAATAGTGGATACAACAATTTATAGTAGTCCTATTAACTGTGTAATGGTTCTATTGTCCACTGGTACATAGGATGTCTGTACTTGTGGAGACAACTATATCAGAGAGCATGCTCTCTTCTTTCCTCTTTGGTAGCTATTTGCAGGAACACTCCAATTCGGTTTGGCACCACTATTTGATTAAACAAATAGAATGTTGTGTTCCCTAGGTGATGACAAAGTATAACCCATGTCTGCATATGCGTTAACCTTTTGCATTCCCACGTGGTCTTGTAAGGTCACTTGTCAGTCGCCGACGCGTGTCCTTTTCTGTTCAACTTTGTCTTTGACTTCTGTTGAATAGTACCATTGATGTAGACCACTCGGGAAATGACTATGCTTATAATGGAGCATAGCTGTCTTGTGTAGTGAGCTGCATTTCAGCTGTGCTGGTTCTTCATTGCTGAGCCACTTCATGTTCTTGATTTGCTGAGTACACATCATGTGCTGATTGAAGAACACTGTCTACCTTGTGCTGGTAGACTGAGCAGCAAACTAAACACTCGACATAGCTATATCTGTTGTCTATACATAAACAAACTTGTGCTGACTGCACATAACACTTTAGTGCAAATAAATTACAGTTTTGTCATAATTAAATCCTTAATTATTTTGGGGACTCAACACGACCCAATGACCAACTATTCTCTATAGTTCTAAAGCAACATCACATTCGAATAGGACATGCTTCAATGACTTGATCATGTAACTGCAAGAAATACAATTAATAAGCTCGATCTCTATACCTCTATTCGTAAGGTTCAATTGAGTAGGTAACCTATCTCGAGCTACCCTCCAAATAGAGATATTAATTTTTCTCGGGAGCACTTTCATCCGTAACGTTCTAGGCTCCGAATACGATAGATTCACATTATCAACATACGGGCTCGTATTAGCAACTGAATATCCTCCCGGATCCGCAAGGTCCCAATGCCAACAATCCGCAACAAATTGCTGATCGTTATTTCTTGATCCTATGTCCTCTCGATTCCAAGACCAACAATACGAACCATCCATAATTCTGTCAGCTACGACACAATCTTTATTTGATTCCAGCATGTATAATCTTTTATATCTATCATTCAATGCCATCCCACCTATCCAAATGTTCTTCACTAATTGAATATCCAAACCATTCCTTACCTTTAATCGTAACACATCACTTGAGATTCAACCGATTCTTCTGTTTTTACAAAAACTGCACACTCTATTTAGCTAAATACCATTTGTCTTTATAACTTATGATTCGAATAGAGAATGTGCACCATGGATAGCCTTCAAACTTGTTGGTACATTATAGTCCCCGAGTTCATTACGATCAAGTTGAAATACTTTAACATTTAACTTTCACGGTTGCAAGGTGCAACCGCACGGTTTCACGTGCTGTGTGTATATAATGGGTATTACGGGTTCATTGTTAGGGTTACGAATCCTAACCTATTCTAAACGTACAAACCGATTCCCTGGTGTTTTAGCATTCATCTTTATCATTCTTAGTCTATCTAAAGTCTTTTTATTAACTAAGATCATTAGGTTTGCTTGTGTTTTGATTATCAAACCCAATAACGAGTTATTCCGCACTCGTTATTGATTACAAGATCGTTTAATCCTGTTTACACGATCCTACAAAACTCTCACCCTTAATCAACCCAAAAAAAAGTTGGCACACAAAATTTCCAATTCCTTAATCATGGCTTCCGGACAATTAAACAATGATAAGTAATACTTCGTATTATTTTTAAATGAGTTTATAACTATAAATTTTAAAAACTGATTTAAATTATGATGTCATATTTATCTATATATTCAAACCAATCGTTAATAATTTTAATGATTTTAATTTCAAATTCAAAAATTGTTGATATAGTAATTGATAATGCAAACAAAAGTTATTCTTTTATTTTATGATTTTATTTATTTGTTATTAATTATCGCTATTAACTTTTAAATATCTAATCATATTAATTATTAATCATGTAAAATCTCAGGTTATAAACTAATACATGTATCATTTATTTTAAAGAAAAAAATAACTACAAATATAAAAAATATAATTTAGGGGTGCATTTGATTGTTTATTTTTTGAATAGTTCTAATAACTCAAGGTGTCGAACTTTTTTTTGGCCGTTTTCAAAATCGACACCGGGGACTGTATGTTACACGATACCATCTTAGTGTCCTTACTCAGTGTTGGTTTGTAACCGTAAGTATTCCGAAGGTGAGAAACAATGTGTCCCTTTTATTTTTTTTTCCCTTCTTTTTGCTCAACCATTTTCTTATTAGTCCACATCATATTTTCTATAACCAAGACATTGAAAAATGAATACCGAACAGCACTTTTTGTTTATCTTTCCTTAGTCACTTTCAGTCTTTTCAATGAACACTGAAAATAAACATCAAATGACAATCCTATGCTATAACGTTGAATTAAAAATTACAAGAAATATAATTTAAAGGGTGTGTTATTTGAAACTACCGTGGACGTGAGGGTTACTTGTCAAACTATTTCCACTAACGACGTAAAGCAGCCAAGGGAGGGAAATCAAATTTTGTTTAAATAAAAAAACGCCCAAACGCTCCCAAATCCCGCTTTCATAATTTGTATACACACTACACTACATTTCAAGTTTTATTCTGTATTTATTTAATTTAATTTAAAATTTAATTTAATATTTTGCCCTAAGAACACCTCATTCTAGGGGCATAAATCGACAACGAAAACGATCGGTGATCAATCGCCGGATTACTTTTTAGATCGCTGACCTACGATTTACGTTAATTGTAATTCGAATCGGTGAAAATGGCTCAGGTTGCAACTAGGGCACAGATGTTACCGGCGTCAAAACCTCCTTTGTTTTCCGGCAGCATCGACGGTGGTTGTTCGAAGGCTGTAGGTACCGGAATAAAAAGAAAAACGCCTTCTGATATGAGAGTAAGTACACTACCTTATTTCAATTTACAAATTATAGTGAAGTTGTTAGGGTTTTGATAAAATTGCACTGATTTAATCAATACAAACAAGTCAGCAAATGGATGATTTGATTTATGAGATTAATTATTGTGAATGTTATGGTGTATTTTACGAAAGTTGCAATTTTTATTGATTAATTCGATGTTCTATAAATGTGAAATGAGTTTGAAGATGTGCTTTTAGACAGTCACATAATTCTAAATATAATTAGTATACAAACTGTTAACTGTTAACAGTTAAGGTAAAGGATAATGTAAATATGTTTTTCTTGTGGCTTGACAGTTAGTGTGAATGTAATGACGACACACTACTACTTGATAAGTTAACAGCTAAAAGAAAAAGGATTTTTTTTTATTGGAGAAGCATGAGATGTTGGTAAACTAAATAATAGAGTATGAATCAAATTATTACATTACTATGGAAGGTGCCAAGGTGGTATGAAGGGGGCTAGGTCATGTAGGTCATGGTCACATGCAATTTGTGCCAATTAGGAGAATGATGATTATGTACTTTCATTTGTTGGCTTATGATTAGTTAGCCTAAACACTGTAATCATGTTTAAATCGTGTATTCTTATATTAATTAATAATATTAATATATGATTATTAACCAAAATGATACTAAATTAGTTACATGGAAAATTAAAAAAGAATGCCAAACTTTATTATATTTCTATGGACTATGGATGTTTGTATAGAGGATAGCTGAAATATGAAATTTATATAAATGACAGGGTGAGCAGTTGAAGCGAAAGAATGTTATTGAGATTATGGATGAATCTCCAGCACCAGAGCTTGGTTCCATGCAGTAATAACCTCAACAAGTCAACCTTTGACTTTTATAATAGTTGTATACTTGTATCTATATTACTCAACCACCATTTTTGCTGGCAGGAACGCTAACGGGCCAACGTTTGAGCCTACTAAACCTATTATACCAAGGAATCCCCGATACATTGACAAGCGTGTTGATGAACTGTTTCCCAGTAGGAAAAACAATTTGAGGTCTAAGATGCTATCTGGAAAGGAAAATGTTAAGGTCTGCATTGTTAATCCTGGTTTGATTACACCATCTTTAATTTTTTTAATTCCCTTATATACAAAATATATAATATATTAGGAAAACATTACTGTAGATCATACTGATGGTTTAAGGAATTCTTGACAGGTAGCTGCTGTTGGGCAACCTTCAGGGTACATATTTTGCTCATTGTACTACTCTTTACTGTTTACCTTTAATGATCTACATGTTTCATTCTATTTTATCTTATTTTTGCAGTCCAAATTATACATGTCCTTCAACTTTAAAGACACAATCTCACAAAAACAGCATAAGCAAATTTCGTAATGTTGTGGAGCTATCCACAGGGGGCGATAAGTCAACGGAAATTCCACTTGATATGGTATGTCTTTGTAATTGTATACTATCATTTATAGTCCTTACTTGTTATCATGCACATGCAAAATTTAAGAATCATTTTTATAGGATGAAGCCTTCAGAGGGCTTGCAGCTCGTGCACCTCCTAGTTTCCCCGTTCCACTCGCTGAAGCTGTTGACAGAAATACTACAAATTTCTGCTCGGAGTTTCATATTCATGGTCAGAAAACTCCATTGGATTTCACATTGAAAACTAGCATGCGTGTGATTGCTTCATCTTCAGTAAATTGGTAGGGTTCGGTTACTTGAAAAATTTTCTTATGTGCTTCGTTGGAGTTCTTTAGAGTAAAAAATGTATCATGTATTATGAGTTGTGATCATAATTTTTATGTAATTGTTTAGGCTTCATCGGTTGATGAGCTGTGGCACATTCAATGGTTTTGGGCAGTCGAATTGCACAAGTGCTCAAATTTATGATAGCAACGCTTTGTATTCGTGGGTGTACCCGCAAAGTTCTCTGCCTCCTGCAGTCATATCAGCAATAACTTTATCTGCTAAGGGAGAAGGTACCACACACACACACACATATACACACACGCACATATACACACACACACACACACGCATATATATACACACACACACACACACACACACACACATAAGGGTAGGATTAAGAGGGAAGTAACCAATCGGGGGGAAGCAAAAAGTTTTTTTTTTTTTTTTTTCGTTTTTTGAAAAAACTTTGTTCACGAACATTATAGATGAGATGAAAATATGAACATTTAGTAGAGACACTTTGTGATAAATGTTTTTATTTTGGCGGGAAAACGCTTGAAGAAGTAATATATAACAATTATTGTGTTTTTCGAGCGTATTTTGAGGTTTTAGCTATTGGGGTTTAGATATTAGGGTTTAGATATTAGGGTTTATAGGGTTTAGATATTAGGGTTTAGAAATTTAGGGTTTAGGGTTTAGATTTAGGGTTTAGATTTAGGATTTAGATTGAGTTTTAACACGAACGGTTTAGAGTTTAGGGTTTAGAAAACCCCAAGAGCATGGGTAAATCCAAACATCACTTTTGCTGACTTCTTAAAACAAAACAAAGATGAAGAAGAATTAAAAATGGAGTTCATTCCTCCAGTTTTAATGTCTAATGGTCAAAAGAGAGTAGTTTTCTCCGCTGAGGAGGTTAAGAAGGGCGGTAGTGCTTTTTCTCTTCAATTATATGGGTATTTTATTGGAACTTCTATGGAATATAGGGTTGTTAATGCCCATCTAAGGAGAATGTGGCGAAGGTACGACCTTAAAGAAATCGTCAAAACAGCTGCAGGATTTTATTTATGCAAATTTAATAATGAAAAGGGTATGAAGGAGGTTCTTGAGAGTGGTCCATGGTTAGTTAATAATGTTCCTTTTTTCGTGAATCAGTGGGAACCTGGGGTTTGGCTTGAAAAAATTGAACCTGAAAAAGTTCCAATTTGGATTTGCATTCAGAATATACCCATTGAACTATGGAGTGGCAGAAGTATAGGTAAACTAGTTAGTGGTATTGGTAGGCCTATGCTGATGGACAAAGTTACTTCAGAGAGATGTTTAAGTAAAAGTGGAAGACTAGGTTTTGCTAGAGTTTTGACTGAAGTCAATGCAGCTGATGACCTCCCTAGCTTTGTCGAATTTTCCTATCCTGTGATTGGTTCTTTTCCAGCCAAAGTGGGTAAACTTGAGGTGACTTATCAATGGAAACCGCCTTTATGCACTCATTGCAAAGTGTTTGGGCACTCTTTTAATACTTGTAAAATTAGGCCTAAAACAGAAGATGAAGTTTCAGAACAAGTGTTAAAAGACGCTTTGAAAAACAACAATGATGGTGAAACAGTTGATTTAAATAACCAGTGTGTTGAGGATGGCTCTAAAGTTGTTAGTAAGAAAGGAAGGGTATCTCATAAGTTGAATTTTGATAATAATAATAAAAGTCAATGGCAGTCAACAGAAGCAAAAGGTATCAAGCAAAATGCAGTTAAGAATAATCATGGTATTAAAGACAATATTGCTATGGAGGAAACAAATTGGAATGTGGAGTCCCAGAAAAATAATCATGGTATTAAAGACAATATTGCTATGGAGGAAACAAATTGGAATGTGGAGTCCCAGAAAAATCGAAATCAGAATGTTTTAAGGAAAAGAGATAAAGGGAAGGGCATTGATGGTGAAGGTAATAATAAGACATATTCCAAAGATAGAATTGAAACAAACAATCCTTTTTATGTATTAGTAGATGATGAGGGTAATGGTGATTGATGTTAAGTTTGTTAATACTGCTCCGAAATCAGGGTATTCTACATCTCGTTAGTCTCTTACTTTATATCTAGTATAGGTCCTCGAGTTTCGCTCAAATTAGTGTTACTCATGTTGTAATCCTCGTTGTATCATTTCCTTATCAATAAAATTATCTTGCTTTTCAAAAAAAAAAAAAAAAAAGAGTTTAGGGTTTAGGGTTTGGTGTTTTGGGTTTATGGAATAAACCCAAAACACCAAACCCTAAACCCTAAACCCTAAACTCTAAATCGGACTAAATTTTACTTCACAAAACATGAAAAAAAACCCGTTCATATTCTTCACGAACAATATTATCTTGAATGTTATTTTTGTCGATCGTTTTCCCGCCTAAATAATAACATTCATCACGAAGTGTCTCTTCTAAATGTTCATATTTTCGTGTGATCTTGATGCCGGAAAATTTTTTTTTAAAAAAAAACGAAAAAAAAAAAAAAATTTTGCTTCCCCCCGATTGGTTACTTCCCCATTGATCCTGCCCCTACATAAGGGTATATATTGAGATTTTGACTAGACACACTCTATAAACGTACAGGGCAAACAGATTTCTTGACCAAACGTCAGTTTGCATGGGAGGCTTCTTTTCGTAGCCTTTATGTTATGTTGAGGAAGAACAGTTGTAACTTATTCTATGGTATGGTAGTTTCTCCTTTTTGCAGTTGTTAATCTAACATAATTTCTTATTGTTTTCTTTGAGTATAATAAGCATTTGTAAGGAAGTGTATACGGTAGTTTACTCGTTTTCTTGTATTAATTTTGTTTCTTGCAAGTTTACAGTCTGCACTGGACAGTTTGTGGCAATGTTTACTAGTTCCAATGACTCAACAAGTAGTAAAAATGTTTGTCGTGCATATGTATCCCAGTCAACAAGAACCTTCAGGTCACTGTTAAAAGAACAAGTACGTGTAATACATTAATCATTATCGGTCTTTATACTTCACTTTTTTATCTCGTGCTAATTTTTTTCTAATGTTTATTAGGATATCTCTTTTACTATGCCTCTTTGCCATTCTAAAGTGGAGCAAGTTACTACTGAAGACCTATTTGAGCTCTCAGAGATCGAAAAGTATAATCTCGGAGAGGTATGTGTTATAAAGCATTTCATTTGTGTGTTAGTCACTATATGATTTGCCCCTAAAATTCAAGGTTAATGATATATCCATCATTCAAATTGATAAATCTACCAAATTCATGCATTGACATGTTGTACTGTACAACATGTTAATGCATGGTTTTGGTGATTTTATCACTACCCAATATTCAACCCCTCGTATCTATGCAGACTAGGCGTACAGTTCCTCTATCTGATGTCGATAATAGCCCTGAATCTTTACTGGCTTTTTGTGACGTCAATGTACATGGTTTATATGACTTTCTGCTAAATTATAGGTGAACACTGAACACATATTCTTATTTAAATAAAAACACCTTGTGAGTTGTGACAAACATTTCTAACTTATTATTTTTATTGTTAATTACTAGGTTTCTTTTACCATCACTGAATATTTATGACGTTCCTTTACTTTATTCACCCGTACCATTTGAAAACGCTGCAGTTTCTGCACCAGAGGTTAGTTTGTACTTTTTTATGTAGCATTTGTTGTTGTAAAACAAAATATTCACCTTTTTAAATCACGAATTCAAGGTTAAATGCAAGGAGGTGAAGAAGATTGATTATATGTCTAATCAAACTACAACTAAACCTAACCACGGTTCAGCTTCTACAACCCATTACACTGTTGAAATTAAGGATGCTTATCTTCCTCCATGGATAACCAGTAGTGTCTGTGATGCTCTAAGGTCTAATGGAGATAAATCCTTTGAAACAAGGTATGTATGATCAGTTTCTTGTTTTTGTCTTTTAATTGAGTTTATAAACTTGTATGAGTTATTTGCAGTTTCGTGACGGAGCCTATGTCGATTGGTTTAAACATTGGTTTAGACACTGTATGCCAAAAGTCTGATTCTGAAGACACAAAATTTGAAGACTTGCAGGAACCGAGTTGTCCGTTTGGTGTCAAGAACACAATTGTTTCTCATCACTTGAGCCGTGGCTTTCTGAAAGGCTTAAAATTTAGTGACGATTCTTGTACTGTTTCTCTCTTACCTGTTTGAAGTTATTTTGTTGCACAACGATTATGCCCATGAATGATCACCTTTATCTATTTATACATTCATTGTAATTGTATCAAAAAGTTTGAATTAATGTTATTTTTTTGTATTGTGTTTTAGTGGCAGCAATTTGGGTACCAATTTTTTCAAACTAGATGGAGGTTCGGAGTAGCCCACTCCGTTGGGCCAGATAATCGGGATGAAAAACCGTAAAAAAAAAAAAAAAAAAAAGAAGCTGAAAGATGAAATAGGTGATGGCGTGATGACATCACTTGAGTACTATTCATTGTTGGCTAATATACTTATTATAAATATAAATATAAATAAATATAAATGTTGTTTTTTATATGAATAGATTTCAATGACTGTAATAAAACCAAATACAACACAGTTACCACTAATTTATATATATATATATATATATATATATATATATATATATATATATATATATATATATATATATATATATATATATATATATATATATATATATATATATATATATATATATATACTATTAGGCACATAAACCATTAAATTTCTATCAATTAACCTATAATGAGGGAAAAAATTGTAGGCGTTAAACCGAAAAGAAAATATAAATTATTGTACCATGCTAATGTCAATATGATGTCATAGTCAGATTACATTTGTAGACATGGACATCTCGTTGTCGTTTTGAGTATGTAGACAACCAAAAAATGTTTCCTCGTTGTCGTCTTTTTCATTGTCCACCTAAATCGACACAGGGATCGACGGTCGATCAGACAACGGGCCGGTGTCGATAACACCGTTGGTTTACAGGGTCAAGTGATCGACGTTAGGATTTTGTGCCAATTGGAGCGTTTGTGTTTGAATTTATGTGTTGGATACCAGTGTCTCTAATTCTTTCTTTTTTCTTCTTGTTAATTTTGTTATTTTTAATCTATTTGTCTTTTCAGGTTGGAATCTGTTGCGGATGCTAGATGTAGAAGAAGGATATTAGCTTTTGTAAAATAAAATATGAAAATGTATACCGAAATGGACCCTGAAATGGACACTGTGTACACTTCCACCCATATCACTTAAGGTCAATTTCGAGTTCCATTTTCGATATTCAAATGGACACTGGAAAATGGACATGGACACCTCGCGCTCTTATGGTTTGGAATACACGTTCATCTTAACGATGGATGGTATTGGATAACTCGCAGAAATTTTCAGGAGCATGTAACGAAGATTGATTCACCATTTGAGAAGGATGTCAATCGATTGGCAACATGCTTTTATCTCTCTAATTAACCTGAAGATGCTCTTCCTAAGCATCTTTGGAAGGAGTTTGAATCTCATGCGTGTTAGGTTGATAATTTTATTCCTAGAAAACGTGCCGTCTCTGGTAAGAGATTTGCTTTAGTTATGTTTTTGTTGGAAATTTAGTGTAGTTTAGGGATTTAATTTACACTTGTAAATGGGTTAGGAGTCACGAAGTGTACATCCGTTAAGTAATAGATTACCCGGACCCAAAAGTGATTTTCCTTTATTTAGTATCTTGACTTGGTTTACTCGATTTTGAGTTTTAGCTTGCTGTCAAAGTTAGTTTTAGCTTGCTGACCAAGTTTTAGTAAATATGGAAAACATAATTCTTATTTATGGAAAAGATTGTTATCTTATGGAAAAGATTATTATCTTAACCATTTTGACCACTTATGCTATATTGGTGGAAAAGATTATTCTTATTTATGAAAAATATTATTATCTTAACCACAAAGAATATTATGAGAGATATTTATAGAGGGTCAATCGACCAATTGATTCGAATAGATCTTCATTCATAATTACGGGTGCCTATAAATACATAGATGGTTATTCATGAGAAAACACACAATACAAAACCCTAAATACTCTTCTGCAAAGGGTTCTTGTTGAAGGTATTTCGTATGCCCGAGAGACATATTAAATTAATGTGGCTAATATGTTTTGATCCAAGTCGGGTCATACCCAATAACAAACTTACCGACACCTCATTTGTATTTGATCTTAACGATTGGATCGTTGTTTGAAATACGCGACACTTGAATTTTAAGAAAATGGTCTATATATATATATATATATATATATAAATTATGGAATAATTTATATGATATGGATTTAATTATTTATAGGCTAAATAATTAACTAAGTTATGTTACATTTTATAAAATAGGTTTTATAAAGAATGTATACATAACAAATAAAATGTAAGTTTATAAAATGCATTTTATAAAATCCAATTTTATAAAATCAAATTTTATAAAACCATTTTATATATATAATTGGAAGTGGCATTGGGAGTTAAAGACACATGCTAGAGATTCTTTCTTGAATTGCCCATACTTTTCCATGTATCTACAAGCACGTTCTTTGACTAAAAGCCACACACACATGCAAACATATCAAGTTGTAGAGCAAAAAAAAAAAAAAAAAAAACTGCATTGAGCAGCTGATTCTGGCCGTGGCCTTTGGAGGTCAAAAGGAGATCAATTTTCTTCTTTGCAAGCTAGTTTTTAAGTGTCAATAAAATCCTAACTAAAGCTAGGGTGTTGGTATACAAGTTTGGGGTATAACTACTTGAGGTTTCATTCTTTTGGAGCTCCATTCATCATCATCATCATCATCATCTTCATCACTCACCAACAAGCTTGGAGTAGGTATAAACTCTTTTCTTGCTTGTAGTTTGTAAGCATATTTCATAACTTGATCCTAATTGGGATTTAACTTTAATTGGTAAAGATATACAATGTTCTAAAATGGTAATTATATGCTTCCGCTTTATTTGATACTTTAAATGGTTTTAAACATTATGGAACTTGTTAAATCCCAACATTGGTATCTAGAGCCGAAGTTGATGGAATATGCTTCGAGATGGTTATTAAACTCACTATATATTTTGCATTTTATGTACATGCATGAAAGTAAAATGCAAAAATTAAATGTTTGGGTGGGTTTGATGGTGTAGGCCGAAATATTTGAGTCCCAAAATGGGTTTTGGGCTCTTCCATTTTGGTCATATTTGTTGTATGTTGTTGTTCACAATCAAGCCTTGACCTTGTGTTAGAATGGTTGCATGTTTGGTTGATTATTTATTATTCATTTGGTTTGTAATAATATTTATTCAATTGGTTTGTAATATTATTCATTTAGTCATGTAATTTATTTTATATTTGGCATGTAAAATAGATTAGGTTGTATTTTTATTTTTTTAGAGAAAAATGTATTAGGATATATTCTGTAAAAATGAAGATACAAGAAGGTGACAATGAAGAACACAAGGAAGAATGCAAGATTAAGTGGGAGATTTTGAAATCTCCTACTTTGTGTTATAACCCCTTAACCGGTGGCATTTGTTTTCGGCTAAACAAATGCCTACGAAAATGGCTTGATTGTGAACATATTTGTTTTGCATGCATGGTTGTTTATTGTGTTTGTATGTTTGGTTGCTACAAGTATATCACAAGATGACAACAAGCAAAATGACAATTTAATTGGTTAAATTAGACATTATTAACGACATGCAAAACGACAATTTAATTGGTTAAATTAAAAGTGCCAAAAGGACATTAATAAATGGTTATTAAGAACACTAAAAGGATCATATATATAAAATGGTTTATATCAAGTAATTGGCTTAATTACAAGACATGAAAATAATTTTTCATAAGTACCATACACTAAATGCATGTTGGTGTATGGCATAAAAATTTTCTTAAACTAGAAATAATGAAAACTTAAAATCCCTTATTTACAAGGCAAACAAGTTAAACGCCATCCTTTTGTGTGACACTTAAAAATAATTAGGGAACTCATAATGGGATAAAGGTCACCTAACCGTTATGAGCAAACTAATGTGATTAAGGTGAATTTCGCACACTTGTGGGATAAAGGTCACCTAACCACTTGTATGTTAAATTTATACGTTTACACAAGTAGGACGACTTGATTTGGGAATCATGAACTTAGGGTCACCGAAGCATGATGAACAAATAGGCGTTGATGGGATAAATATGCCATACAAAAGGATTGCATGATCCCATAACTTAGAAGTTGCAAAAGGATTGCAATTGTCATACAATGACTACCTAGCTAAATCAAATAACAGAATAAAGGTCACCTAACCGAAATTTGGTTTACCGTTGGATTCTAAAATTTAATAAATATCAATTGGATTTAAAGGGTATTGATTGTTAAATTAAAATTGATACTTAAACAACTTTGTTAAATTTTGTAGATGGCCGCCAATAACAACAACATTCCAAACGCACCAATCAACTTTAACAACCTATCGTTGAGGTCTATCCTCGAAAAGGAAAAACTCAATCATACGAATTTCATGGATTGGTTTCGCAATCTAAGAATTGTCCTCAAACTTGAGGATAGGGCGTATGTGTTGGAAGACCCCATTCCCGATCAACCCGACGAGGATGATACGGAAGGCATGGCTTATTGGGATAAGTATTGCACCGATTCGGTGCAAGTCGCTTGCCTTATGCTTGGGACTATGATACCCGAACTCCAAAAGGACTTCGAGCATCATAGTGCATATGACATGATCACTCAGTTGAAGGAGATGTTCCTTCAACAAGCTCGTGTCGAGCGCTTTAAAATGGTCCGAGCGCTTCATGCATGTCGTATGGATGACACCCAATCCGTTTCATCTTATGTCCTTAAGATGAAAAGCCTGATTGATCGAGCGAACCGTATAAATTGCAACGTGTCTAATGAATTAGCTACGGACCTTATCCTTAACTCATTGTCAAAAAGGTTTGACACATTCGTGTTAAATTATAACATGAATGGTTGGGATAAGAGCATTGGCGAATTGCATGCCATGCTAAAGACGGCCGAAGCAAGCATGGGTAAAAGGGCTTCACCCATGTTTTTGATCAATGAAGGCGGGTCCAAAAATAATAACACTTCTAAGCCAAAGGTGGCTAAGAAGAAAGGAGCCGCCTACCAAGGCAAGGGCAAGGGAAAGGGGAAGATGGTTACCCCAACCAACAAGAACAAAAAGCAAAAGGTTGCCGGTCACGCTAACCCCAAGGAAGATCCGTGCTTTGGTTGCGGTGAAATGGGTCACTGGAAACGCAACTGCCCGATCTACCTGAAGGAGTTGAAAGAAAAGTGGGATGCAGGGCAAACCTCAATTAATGTATATGTGCTATACATTGAGCTTAGTATTACTTCTTCTAATACATGGGTATTAGACACAGGATGTGGAACTCACATTTGCAATTCTTTGCAGGGGTTCAAAAGAAGTAATCAAGATGCGGGAACAACAAGTCTCTTCATGGGAAATAGAGCAAGGGTGCAAGTGAAAGCTCAAGGAGACTTTGTTTTGAAGCTACCAAGTGGTTTGGAGCTTATTTTGAAAAATGTTTTGTATGCACCCGATTTATCTCGAAACATTATTTCTGTATCCCGTTTGAAACAATATGGTTTTAATTTTAATTTCATTAATGATGATATCCATGTTTATTTAGATGATGTGTTCTATTTTAAGGCTTCGCCTTTGAATGGTATTTATGAATTGGTTCATGATGACACATCATACAATAGCTCAATATACCATGCAAACACCAAGAAACTCAAAAGGGATTTGAGTGATTCCTACTTATGGCATTGTCGCCTTGGTCACATAAACAAGAATCGAATGCATACACTTCAAAAGAATGGACTTTTGAAATCAAATGAACTAGACTCGTTTGATGTATGTGAATCTTGTTTACAAGGCAAAATGACAAAAGCACCTTTCAAAGGGACCTATGAAAGGGCTAAAGACTTATTGGGATTAATACATTCGGATGTATGTGGACCCTTTAAGCCCATAGCTAGGAATGGTGAAAGATACTTCGTTACTTTCATTGATGACTTCAGTCGTTTCGGATATGTCTACTTATTAAGACACATGGACGAAACTTTTGAAGCATTCAAGGAATATCAAAACGAAGTATAAAATCAACTCAATAAGACAATTAAGGTACTTCGTACCGATAGAGGAGGTGAATACCTAAGCGATGCTTTCCAAGATCATCTTAAAAATTGTGGGATTATCTCGCAACTCACTCCTCCTAGAACACCCCAACTTAATGGAGTTTTCGAAATGAGGAACCGAACCCTAATGGATATGGTTCGATCTATGATGGCTAGAAGCTCGTTACCTCTATCATTTTAGGGTTATTGTCTATGCTCCGCGGCTCGTATTCTAAATATGGCCCCAACCAAGAAAGTGGAACGAACTCCTCATGAGATGTGGTTTGAAAAACCTCCATCTCTATCATACTTAAAGGTATGGGGATGTGAAGCTTGTCCTAAGCGTTACGTCCCTAATAAGTTGAATGCTCGATCCACGAAGTGTATCTTCATAGGATATCCTAAGGATGATATGAGATACTATTTCTATGACCCAACCGAGCAAAATGTATTTGTTGCTCGAAAGGCTGAATTCCTTGAAACTAAGTTCCTAATAGAAGGTAATAGTGAAAGGAAGATAGATTTTGAAGAGGTTCAAGATCAAGTAGATGATACACAATTGGTTGACACTAGCACTCAGTATGAAAATGTTGAGAATGATCAAATGGATGATCAAAGTGTACAAGACGTTCGTAGATCTGGTAGGATTAGTAATCCTCCTGAGAGATATGGGTTTCTCATGGATGGTTGCTATGTGGTTGATTTGGATGAACCAACAAACTACCAAGATGCTTTATCAAGGATTGATAAAGATAAATGGCAGGAAGCCATGAACGCTGAGATGCAATCCATGTATGACAACCAAGTTTGGGAACTTGTTGCACAACCTACTGGCTCAAGGCTAGTTGATTGTAAATGGCTTTTCAAGATGAAAACCGACATACATGGAAACTTGGATACATATAAAGCTAGACTTGTAGCAAAAGGTTTCACTCAAACTCAAGGGGTTGACTATGATGAAACTTTTTTGCCTGTGGCAATGCTAAAGTCTATTAGGATATTACTTGCCATTGCTGCTCATTATGTTTATGAAATATGGCAAATGGATGTCAAGACCGCTTTCCTAAATGGATATCTTGAGGAAGATGTCTATATGGTTCAGCCTGAAGGTTTTGTTGATCCAAAATATCCTAAAAAGGTATGCAAGTTAAAGAAATCAATCTACGGATTGAAACAAGCATCAAGAATGTGGAATCATCGTTTTAATGAGGAGGCCAAGAAATTTGGCTTCATTAAAAATGGTGATGAAGCTTGTGTATACAAGAAAGCTAGTGGGAGCACTATCATGTTCCTTGTACTATATGTGGATGATATATTGTTATTTGAAAATGATATTCCGGCAATGCAAGGAGTTAAGACTTGGCTAAGTAGATGCTTCTCCATTAAGGATCTTGGAGAAGTACAATACGTTTTGGGGATTGGGATCTACAGGGATAGATCCAAGAAACTGATAGGTTTGAATCAAAGTGCATACATTGAAAAGATCTTGAAAAGGTTCAAGATGGAGAACTCTAAGAAAGGTTTGATACCTATTCAAAGAGGAACGCTTCTCAGTTCATCTTAGTGCCCTACCACGAAATATGAACAAGAGAGAATGAAGAAAGTCCCATATGCATCTGCTATTGGGTCAATCATGTATGCAATGATATGCACTAGACTGGATGTGTCATGCGCTCTTAGCTTGTCAAGTAGATACCAGAATAACCCAGGAAACAATCATTGGATTGCGGTTAAAAGTATATTGAAATACCTTAGGAGGACTAAGGATATGTTTCTTATATACAGGTCTGGTGAGGAGGAACTCGCTGTAAAAGGTTACGTGGACGCGAGTTTCCAAACTGATCGAGATGATTCTAGATCACAGTCCGGTTATGTCTTCACGTTAAATGGAGGTGCGGTCTCTTGGAAGAGTTCAAAACAGGATGTTGTTGCATTATCCACTACAGAATCGGAGTACATTGCTGCCTCATTGGCAGCTCAGGAAGCTGCATGGATGAAGAAATTCATCGATGACTTAGGAGTAGTCCCTTCCATTCAGGACCCTCTTGAGATCTTTTGTGACAACGAGGGTGCGATTGCTCAAATCAAGGAACCTCGTGCTCACCAAAAGACCCGTCACATTGAGCGGAGATTCAGCTACATAAGGGATGAAGTTGAAAAGGGAAAGATATGTATTCGAAAAGTTCACACAGATCTTAATATAGCGGATCCACTCACGAAGCTCTTACATGGTGCAAAACATCAAGGGCATGTTAGTGCATTAGGGCTTCGATATTCTAGTGATTGGTTGTGATCTGTTTTATGTATTGTAATAGAATGAAGTGGTTCAAACTCATTAATATAATTATGGTGTTAATTTATTAATCTTGAGTCAGGTTCATATTTTGCATATTTTATCCATGAATAAGTAATTATTCTAAATTCCGTAGTCGATCACATTTGTGGGAGCAAGTGTGAGGTTTAGACTATTATGAACTTGAATTGGTATACATTCACGGGATGAATGTGGGGCAAGTTTGTAACCAAGGTTCATAGATATTTGTGGGATACAAATATTGGAAGACCCGCCCTCAAGATTTACTAAATGGAGCCTTTGTAGTTGATCACATGTAATCTTGAGTAAAGATGAATATCATTGTATCCTCTGACCTGAGATACATATTGGGTTCGGATATTTACCAAGCATTGTGCCTTGATTCTTTCCTTCGCTATTCTGAAATATGGAAGTTCATAAGGAAGAGCTCAGGTATAATGCAAGGTATATATTTAGGATGTATGTAGTCAAGATGGAATTTGTCCCTCTTATTCGTTGAGAGTCAGATGTCTAAGGCCTGATAAAGTTAAATCTAGAAGAGAGTGATCACTCTGTGTCTCTTGGATTTAACATGACATCTAGGACTAAATGATAAAATGAAAGATTCACCTATTCATAATCGAGATGGGACTCGAAAGGGATGATGTTATTGAATGGCACAAAGTCATAACATATTGGGGGTGATGGACGGTCGTTAGGTGGTATCCATTACTTGCATTAATTTCTTATGTTTCTCGTGCAAGTGGGAGATTGAAGGTATTTCGTATGCCCGAGAGATATATTAAATTAATGTGGCTAATATGTTTTGATCCAAGTCGGGTCATACCCAATAACAAACTTACCGACACCTCATTTGTATTTAATCTTAACGATTGGATCGTTGATTGAAATACGCGACACTTGAATTTTAAGAAAATGGTTTCTAAAATAATTACACTTGATATATATATATATATATATATATATATATATATATATATATATATATATATATAAATTATGGAATAATTTATATGATATGGATTTAATTATTTATAGGCTAAATAATTAACTAAGTTATGTTACATTTTATAAAATAGGTTTTATAAAAAATGTATACATAACAAATAAAATGTAAGTTTATAAAATGCATTTTATAAAATCCAATTTTATAAAATCAAATTTTATAAAACCATTATATATATATATAATTGGAAGTGGCATTGGGAGTTAAAGACACATGCTAGAGATTCTTTCTTGAATTGCCCATACTTTTCCATGTATCTATAAGCATGTTCCTTGACTAAAAGCCACACACACATGCAAACATATCAAGTTGTAGAGCAAAAAAAAAACTGCATTGAGCAGCTGATTCTGGCCGTGGCCTTTGGAGGTCAAAAGGAGATCAATTTTCTTCTTTGCAAGCTAGTTTTTAAGTGTCAATAAAATCCTAACTAAAGCTAGGGTGTTGGCGCACAAGTTTGGGGTATAACTACTTGAGGTTTCATTCTTTTGGAGCTCCATTCATCATCATCATCTTCATCACTCACCAACAAGCTTGGAATAGGTATAAACTCTTTTCTTGTTTGTAGTTTGTAAGCATATTTCATAACTTGATCCTAATTGGGATTTAACTTTAATTGGTAAAGATATACAATGTTCTAAAATGGTAATTATATGCTTTCTCTTTATTTGATACTTTAAATGGTTTTAAACATTATGGAACTTGTTAAATCCCAACACTTGTTTCTGCCAAAAAAACAAGAACATCATATCCGTCTTATCCCAAAGTGATATTCGTACAACTCAGGCATTTAGGGTCGAATAATTATTTTCAGAAAGTGATACCACGATTCAGTGAATTATCAGGTCATAGATTATTTTACATATACGAAAACTCTAAAACATCCAACAACCGAAGGTAATTATTTGTTATAATCGATGGCTGCTACGCTGAAGAACAGAATGACAAACTTCTCCAAACAGAATGGCAGAAGAATTTGCACTTCCTTCTAAGCAGCATGAGTGTGGTGTATGTACTCAGCACACCAATTCCTGAAGATCATGGTGATGATGCTACTGTTGAATAGATTCGTTAAAGGAGCAAGTGGGAGAACGATGACTACATCGCTCGAGATTTAATCCTGAATGGTATGGATGATTCCTTTTTGATACTTATCTGAATATTGAGTCTGCTAAAGAACTATAGGACTGTTTGGAAACCTAGTATATGTTTGAGGATGCTTCAAGTAAAAAGTTCCTTGCGAGTAATTTTAATAATTACAAGATGATCGATTCTAGACCGGTCATGGAATAGTACAATGAGCTCATTCGTATACTTGGTCAATTCACACAACACAAGATGCACATGGATGAGTCTATTCAAATCTCAAGCATCATTGATAAACTCCCTCCATCTTGGAAATAATTTAAACATTATTTGAAACATAAGAAGAAGGAGTTAACTCTTGTTGAGTTGGGTAATCATCTGCGTATCGAGGAACCCCTCAGGCTGCAGGATAATGACAAGCCAAAGAGCAACAGAGTTGCTGGTACATCTGTTGTTAATATGGTGGAACATAAAAGGTTTACTAGGTAATAATGACAAAAAGGGATTACATTGAATGTGACTTCTTCACTTCCAACTTTTAATTTCAATGATTTCTCGTGTACATCAATTACAGCCTTGGCAGTATTCAGGAATGGTCTGCCAAATATGATTGGGACCTTCGTGACTTCCTCAATATCCATGATGACGAAATCAATAGGGAATGAAAACTTATCCACTCTGACTAGGACATCTTTAGTTATTCCTCGAGGAATCTTAATTGATCTGTCTGCGAGTTGGATAGTCATTCTGGTAGGCCTTAAGTCATATAATCATAGCTTTTTGAATAATGAATAGGGCATTAGGTTTACACTAGCTTCTAAGTCTGCTAATGCATTGCTGATTTGGACATCTTGCAGGTAGCAAGGTACCGTAAATCTTCCTGTATTTCCTAGATTAGGGGGAATACCATGTTGTAATACTAATGAACATTCTTAACTTAAGGGTAAGCTAACTATTTCTCTTAATCTCTCTTTGTTTGAAAGCAGTTCTTTGAAAAATTTAGCGCTGTTTGGCATTTCTACTAATGCATCTACTAGATGTACATTCAAATACAGATTCTTGATAATGTCCCAATACTTAGCGAATTGAGCTTCCTGTTTTTCCTTCCTAAGCCTAAATAGGAAAGGTATGCGGGCTCGCGGAATAATTTCCGGGGATTTAGGAGAGACAGGTTCCGGTGGATTGACAACAGGGTCAATTGACACAGGTTCTGTATCGAAAAAATCTTGTATGGGTACATTAATGGTTGTTTCCTTCCCACCTCTAGTGAATACTAGGGCATCAAACTTACTACACTCTATATCAACTTAGTGGTTAAACGTTTAAGCGTAAGCTAAAAATTGGTTATTAATTCTTTAAAAGTCTTTATCAAAGTATCAAACTTATTTTGGCATTCTATGACTTGAAAGTTTATCATGTATTGCTTTTTCATAAATTCACCTAAAGTTTCCTTAGAGTGGAGAGTAGGTTAGTGGAGGATTATATTATAGTCCGAGCTATTTTGCTGTTTAAATGCCATCTAGAGTAAGGATACCTTAGATTGGTTCTGGTAGCATCGGTACTTTTAGGAATTCATAAACTTTGAAGAGTGAGGGTGAGATCTTGTAACCTGGTTTTCAGCATTTTTGCCGTATGAGCGAAGACGTCATCCTTTTTCAGGAAGTTAATTGTTCCAATCTTCCGGTTGTTCAACTATTGTGTCTAAGAGATTCCAAGCTTCATATGCTATTCGTGACATGAAATTGCCTTGCGAGGCTATATCTAGGAGAGACTTATCATCCTTTGTCAAACCATTGTAAAGAGTGCAGATTATGTCTACCCAACTTAACGAATGATTCGGACATCTTTAAAGCATCACCTTTACTCTATTCGATGCTAGACACAATGACTCATTTTCTTTTTGAGAAAAGTTTGTGATGTCATTTCTTAAACAAGTTTGCAGGGAGGGTGGATAAAATTTGTTTAAAAATTTGGTCGCTAGTTCCTCCCATGAATGTATTGAATTCAGGTTAAGCTCTCCAAACCATGTTAAAGCGCGTGTAGACAGAGAATATTGAAAAAGATGAAGTTTTAAAGTGTTTTTCTCATTTTCTTCCTTCTTAAAAGAGTCAACCAGACTAATAAATTTGTTTAAGTGAAAGTTTAGATCGTCAGTCGGTAATCCTTGAAATTTATAGATCATACTGACGAGTTTGATCATGTGTGAACTGATTTCAGGAATTTTTTCGGTTCCTAAGGTGATTGGTCCTCCTCTTTCTTCTAAGGATGACTTATGCATAGAAGCAAGGGTATTTTTTTGTTCCATTTTTAGTTTTTCTGCTTAAAAGACTTGAAAAGTAACTTTTAGAAAATATTAATTGACTAAAAGGGTCGATAATTTGATAAAAACAATTATTCTTGAAATTTGATCGCTAACCTTATCGGATATTTCAACTGATAGGACTTCTTACAGACTACTTCGTATCTAGGTGGCTAGGCAGACTACGGAGAAGCATGATCCTTTTGGTTCCAATATAATTGGAGACTGTTCGGAAAATCCAACAACTAAGTTCGTGTATAATTGTCTTTCTTAGACACCACCAAACAATACTTTTGTCTGTCTAAAATCTTTCTCAATCAAAATATTCGATCCCCGGCAGTGGCACCAAAAACTTGTTGTTACTTAGGATATGGCCAAAACGGACAGTTTTATTCGTGCGGTGTCATTAGGTCACAAGACGTCAGAATCAACCGATCAAGGTAGCAGATAGTGGTTTATTATTTATATTGTGCGGGGCCTAAATTTACATTTAACTTTCTAAGATGTAGAAGGTGTAAGTTAACCAAGGGTCGTACTTTTGAATGGTTTAACGAATTGAAGATCAAGTGGATAATTGTCTTTTATTTAAATTACCTTGATAAAGGGTAGTAGTTGGTTTAAGCTAATAGTCCTAATTGCGAAAAACTAAAGAAAGTGGAAGGATATCCGGAGTATGCAGATCAGGAAAATGTTGACCATGATATTAGTTTTGGGTTAGGGGAAGGTAATTATGTTTATGTTAAAACTATGATTGGAAAGATGTAGATCTGGTTGGATGAGCCAATTACACAGACCTACTTGTCTCTATAATCTCAGAGTTCTCGTTGAGTAGTGAAAAGCATGTCACTTGGTTGCATAATTGAAAGGTAACTATACCTTAGAGGTTATCCTAAGTAAAGCACTAGATTTATTAGTGAGTTGAGCTCTAATCATAACCCTCGTTATCAGTTTAGTTAACTGAATAACAACTGTGCTGTATTGATTGAACACTCATCACAAACAGAAGGAGTCCGTCGGGTTAAGTTGACAAAACCTTAAATGAAAACTAACAACCATTTCATCATACTAATGATATCATATCAATCCAAATATTATACAGTATTACAGTTGATATACTGAAAGTAAAACATATAGAAACCTAATAGATACCTAGACAGTTTATATGACTTAGTCCAAGGGCAACAATCAAACAAGAACATGCAATAGTTTTGGGTCATACAGTCAAGGCACTAACTAGATCTTAACAGCTCCTAAGAGGTCTCTTTGGAACAGTTAATAGGCGTCCTAGGTCATTCATGTCTCAATTCCTAAGTTCCGTGTCCTAAAAGCGCACTAGATGCCTTTCGGGAACTCCAGCCATACCGAGTTCATAGAATCTTCAGGTACAGTATAACCAGGGGTCTTAATCCTATGAAGTAGCTAAGTTCATATGGGTGGACAAGTCCTGATCACAACCTAGGTTGCTCAATCCTTAAGATGCTAGCATACAAATCTATCAGACTCACAAGTTCAGCATAACAACAGTAACCGTACTAAATTAACATAACTACGCTAACCCAAACTTCTATCATGGCAATATCAAGATTAATTAAGCTAACATGGTAATATCGGAACGTATTATTAAACATAAAAGGTAATAATACATGTTTAATACAAAAGACAAGCGTTTAGGATAAAAACCTGAAAAGGCTGAAGAAATCTGCCCGAGATCGCAGGGACTCGACGGGATATCCTCCGAAAAATAAAAGCTAAGCTAGCTACTACTAAAAACTAACTAAAAAGCTTAAAAATATAAAGTGAAGTACAAATTGAGTGTGTGTTGAAATGAATGGAAGAGGCCCTTTAAATAGACTTGATTTTTGCCTGCAAACGGCTGACAGGCCGTTTGGCAAGCTGTTTGCATTGGTGGGCCGTTTATGATGCCCGTTCTCTTGGCCCATTTGGCAGGCCGTTTCCCATAGTGGAAGGCCATTTGGCAAGCCGTTTGGCCTGCCTTGGTCAGCTTGTTTCCTGGATCGTAACTTAATTTTCTTGGTCATAACTTGTCTTTCACCGTTTTCGCTCTAGTCGTTTTAGCTCCGTTTTACTTGATTCTTTTTGCATCACCTTCATAATTACTTAATCTACAAAATCATCCAACAAAGCAATAATTTTGCTGACAAAGCTTGAACCTTTATTGATTTAGGGCTCAATATCGGGGGTAAAAACGTGACTTTTTTGGTCGATATCAACCGGCTTAGATTATTATTACCACTCAGTAATCAAATAGGCATCAAAATGTAATTCAGACTAGGGGTTGAAGCCAAGTCAATAATCTTTTATATATTTTGTCTTACTTATTTGCTATGTTTTTATAATCCAAAATCCCCCTAAAACAATAAACAATATTTCTTTCTCGAGAAATACTAACGAATTAACAATCTAAATCTTAAATATCCGCCTCTCTATGGAACGAACCTGATTTACCAACTATCTATCACTTCATCGATTGGGACTAGTTTCCTGTAGTGAGTGATGGTGTTTAATGGTTAGTTTTTTTCCCTAGAAATTTAAAGGTTGTAAATCACGCATGTCTCGCTATCGCAAAATTTATCTCGCTATCACGAAATTTATCTCGCTATCACGAAGTACCGATTGAGCATTATTTCCTGTCGGGAAAGAAGAACAAAATGATCTCAAAGGCCCGGTTTCCCGAGCCTTACGATCGCGAAACATGGAAGGCAAAAATTCATTAACGTGAAATTAAGGCTTGTTGGGGTGTATTGTAGCGACCCGACCAAATCGTCATTGACGGTGCCGTCTACTTAGGTCCCGTTGCGTGGTCATAGTCTCTATATGAGACGCGTTTGACCAAAATCGTGTCGCATTCATTTGAAATGTACAAAACTTGCAAAGTTTAGTTTACAAAACGGTTCAACAACAAGTTTAAGTTTACAAAAGTAGTAATGTATAAATGAAATAACTTGCGACATAATTAGTTGAAAATCACAGTTGCTATAAATAGCGTAAGTATGTATGTATGCTTGACTCCAAGCAAGAAATCAGAGTGTATGCATGTATGCTCGACCTCAAGCAAGTATGAAAGTACGCGGAAGCATGTATCAAATAGCCATGTATGAACCTGAGAAACATATAGAAAACTGTCAACGAAAAACGTTGGTGAAATCATAGGTGTATTAATAAAAGTTATATTTTGAACCACAAGATTTAGTATTTCCATAAAATTGATCATCCAAAAGTTGCATTCCAAAAGTTTGTTCGCGAGCACCCAATTATCAATGCTTAACATTCCTTCCATAGAACCCCATCACAATAGTGTTAGAACATACACTGTTTCTCGAAAATATATTTCATTCGTAAACGGTAGCGAACCGTTTGAATGAGGGTTTGTCAAACCCATATGGATCCATACAACATAAGTTCTCGCTTACACCCGGCAAGTGTAACTAATGATAATCGAATTGAGGATTTTGTTCTAAACTCGCTGTAGAATGTTTGTTTCATCGGACTTGTGTTCAAAACATAAAAGTAAGTAGTACAAGATGTAACAAAGTATATGTTTCTCAGCCCAAGATTTAAAGTATAAAAATTGTTGAAAAGGTGGGACTATGATCTCACCTCGAGTGCACGAGTATAAATGTATTTCACAAAGTAAACGTGTGCATGAAAGTTGCTTAGCCTTGACCTAAACAAATAAGTTGTATCAATTAACCGGTTACGACACAAGGTATGGTGAAATGTTTTCAATTAGTCCTATGGCTCGTTACGACTCGATTATGTAGCATGTGAATCAATTTGTCAAGTTTCATGCAAGATACAAGTATAGAAACAAGTTAGGAAGGTTGCACAATCATTTGGTTAAGTTTGACAAAAAGTCGAACTTCGGTCGGTCAAAGTCAACGAAAAGTCAACACGTTCGGGTCGGATCCCGAACTATTTTTCTGAGGTTTTTAATCATATATGAGCATGTTAGAACAAGTTACATGTGAATCGGAGGTGCGTAGCATAGCAAACATTATTCAAAAATCGACAAAGTTGGACAGACCACTTTGGCGCGCCGCGCGGGTACATGGCGCGCCGCGCCATTACCTGTGCAGAGAATTCTGGCAGTTTTCACACTCAAGCACGAATCCAACTTCAAATACCCATAAATCCTAAACCGTAAACATCCAAAACAAGTATCTTATATCGTTGGAAAGGTATTTTGACAAGGAATACAACTAACCACTTTTCATCAAGCAAAAACATCATTTACAATAGCCAAAATCTCGTCAAGTGGTCATTAAATGTTCAAAACCATCGTTTCAAGTTTACAAAACACATTTTAAGATTCGGGAATGCAATTCACACATATGATATGCCGTTTTGAAGGTAATGAAACATACAATACAACTAATCACTAACTAATAACATTTCATGGCATTCAAAGCATCAAAATTTTCTTTTAGAGTTCATCAAACCCTAATCAAGAATCACAAAACCAATAATCATGTTAATGATGTTTTCCAAATCAACCTACACATCAAATTGATGCTAAAGATGCTAGTAACACTTTTAAAACATAAACTCTAACAATTTAACAACATTAACTCATCCAAAATTAAGGATTAAGCACACCCATTTCAAATGTTCAAACTAGTTACTCAAAACAACGAATCGAGCAAACAAAACATATATTCATGTTATACACGAGCCATAGACACTAACTAACACCATTTCAAGTCAAAAACATGAATTTAGAGAAATCTAGAGTTTTAGAAATGTTACCCAAACGAGATGAAGTTGGTATCAAATTGTAGAGGATGAAGAGAGGATTCCAAATACGTAATTTGTTTTGATGTTGGCCTCCTAGATCGAATTTAGATGATGAATGATTGAATTGGGTAAATGTGTGTGTGTTCTTGCTAGAGAGAAAGAGAGAGAGATGGAGATGATTGAATGGTGGTGATTGGGGTGGACTAGTTGACCTAGTCAACTAGTTTGCCCCGTGTCAATTTTAGTCCCTCGAGTTTAGAAGCGGGTGCGGGATTTTACCGAATGAATATTTTGAAAACGCTCGAGTAAACGAGTGATGTTATAATTAAATAACGGAAATATTATGAACGTTAGTCAACGAAAACTACGAATTTAGATAACGGAAGATATTATCTAAAAAAAAAAGACGGTCGTTAAAATAATTTAACGGAAAAATGCGGGATGTTACATTACCTACACCTTAAAAGAAATTTCGTCCCGAAATTTAGTTGAAAGTAGTAGTCGTTGTTCCTTCATCGAGATCGTGCGTTGCCCATTCTACGGATAAGTGAAAGTACTTCATCGGGCATTTCAACGAACTTTGACAGTCGGGGTTTTACGTTGTTTCAGAGTTTGGTTTCATGATTCAAAATTTCAACCGGTTCTCCTAGGAAGGAAAGTTTGTCATCGATAGTAGGTTCGTCGAAGAGGGTAACAAGTCCTGGTTTCGCAAGGCACGTCTTTAAGTTTGATACGTAGAATGTGGGATGTACGGAGACTCGAATGAGTTGAAAAATCTAAACGGCTAGTAACGGGTCCGAAACGCCCCCAGGATTTTAAAAGGTTTTGTGTATCGCGGATTTAGCTTCCTACGTTTCCCGAAACGGATTGCACCTTCCTAAGGTGCGACTTTTAACGTTACGCTTTTAACCACTTGGAATTCGAGAGGTCCACGTCTAACATCGGCATAGCTCTTTTGGCGAATACGGTCCGCCTTGAGCCTTTCTTGGATTTGAACGATCATAACGGTTATCTCATGAATGAGTCCGGGTCCGGTGGTTTGCATGTCAACTACTTCGGTTCAACAATTTAGAAAATGACAATTGTGGCTATATGAGTTCTCGAAAGGTGTGGCGTTAATACTCGAATGAAAATTATTGTAGTACTAGAATTCGGCTAAAGGTAAATACTTTTCTCAAGTAAATTTGAAGTTGATAACGCAAATTCGTATTACGGTTTTCAAGGTTGAATTGTACATGTGCTTTGTTCGTCGGTTTGTGGATGATACGCGGTACTCATGTCTAAACGTGGTCCCGAGACTTTTGTCAGGCACTCCTAAATCTAGAAGTGAAACGAAGATCTCGATCCGAAACGAGGTACATTTCCTTAAGATAAATTTGAATAAGTTTGTTAGGACTTGAAAACTTTAGTTAGAACAAGTTTCTGTTTCTCAAGAATTTCGCGCCGCGGAAGATTTATCGGTTTTCGAAAACGTTTGTTAGGACTATTCACCCTCGTGGTGAATACTAGTATAACGTGAGGAGTCTCTCTCTCCATTGAGAGTTTAGAATAATGATTTCCTTATACGGAAGTACGAGTGTAATACGAGAGAAGTTTCCACCTCGGTGTGAGCATAACAGGTATATTGTAGTTCGTTGATAAAACTGTGCGAGGACGAGATAGTATTCATGTATAATGTATGTTTGAAGTTGAAAGAATTCGTCATTCATTCGGAAGCATAAATATGGTTCGACAATATTCGAAGGTGTGTCCCCGGTATGGTTGTTATCAGTATTCTCGGGGTTTTCGGATATCCAATCAAGAAAGATGAAGTCATGTACATGGCACATGGTGGTGATTAGGTTGATCGAGTCCAACCACCATCACGTGTCATTAGAACTTTGGTATGACTTACCGTAATATAACCACGTTGATCGAGTGTCGTCATATTACGCTAACTCATACCTCCATTCCCACATCACTCCATAGATTCAAGTTCGTATAATCATAAAGTTTTAAAATGAACAAAGTGTAACGATGTCTCTAACGTGACTCGTATTGAATCGAAAGAATTAGTGCAACTCGGAAGGAGCGTTTCCCGAGGGAAGTGTATAAATGATTGTTCACGTCAATGCGGTTCGAGTCAGACAATAATGTATTCAGGTATGAAAAGAGTAACGAGTCATGATAACGAGTAGCACGCAACCGTAGTGATAAATGTTGATGACGATACTCACCTAGAGTAGCGATGGTAGTAACACCAAAAAGTAGATAGTAAGAAACACCAGTGGGAAACCGATAGTAAGTTGAAACGGTGGCAAATAACAATCCGGGAGACAGAGTTCCCGAACAAGTGTGACTAATGAAGTCGTCGTCATCCATACGTGTATGAATCTTGAATTTATGTGTGTTACCAGAAAGTGGCAGAATACGGATTCGTATGATGCTTGGTACCATCAAGAAGTTTGCCTAAGAATGATTCAAGTATAATGCACAAGTAGTCAAGTAAGTGCTATCTATAGCAAATGTATGTAAGAATGCAATGGCTAACAATCCGGTTGTAGTCTAGATTCACTAATGCGTCCTAACGACTCTGTCAGACACACTAATACATATCCTAGTTCCCTACAACCAACGCTCTGATACCATCTGTAGCGACCCGACCAAATCGTCATTGACGGTGCCATCTACTTAGGTCCCGTTGCGTGGTCATAGTCTCTATATGAGACGCGTTTGACCAAAATCATGTCGCATTCATTTGAAATGTACAAAACTTGCAAAGTTTAGTTTACAAAACGGTTCGACAACAAGTTTAAGTTTACAAAAGTAGTAATGTATAAATGAAATAACTTGCGACATAATTAGTTGAAAATCACAGTTGCTATAAATAGCGTAAGTATGTATGTATGCTTGACTCCAAGCAAGAAATCAGAGTGTATGCATGTATGCTCGACCTCAAGCAAGTATGAAAGTACGCGGAAGCATGTATCAAATAGCCATGTATGAACCTGAGAAACATATAGAAAACTGTCAACGAAAAACGTTGGTGAAATCATAGGTGTATTAATAAAAGTTATATTTTGAACCACAAGATTTAGTATTTCCATAAAATTGATCATCCAAAAGTTGCATTCCAAAAGTTTGTTCGCGAGCACCCAATTATCAATGCTTAACATTCCTTTCATAGAACCCCATCACAATAGTGTTAGAACATACACTGTTTCTCGAAAATATATTTCATTCGTAAACGGTAGCGAACCGTTTGAATGAGAGTTTGTCAAACCCATATGGATCCATACAACATAAGTTCTCGCTTACACCCGGCAAGTGTAACTAATGATAATCGAATTGAGGATTTTGTTCTAAACTCGCTGTAGAATGTTTGTTTCATCGGACTTTTGTTCAAAACATAAAAGTAAGTAGTACAAGATGTAACAAAGTATATGTTTCTCAGCCCAAGATTTAAAGTATAAAAATTGTTGAAAAGGTGGGACTATGATCTCACCTCGAGTGCACGAGTATAAATGTATTTCACAAAGTAAACGTGTGCATGAAAGTTGCTTAGCCTTGACCTAAACAAATAAGTTGTATCAATTAACCGGTTACGACACAAGGTCGGGTGAAATGTGTTCAATTAGTCCTATGGCTCGTTACGACTCGATTATGTAGCATGTGAATCAATTTGTCAAGTTTCATGCAAGATACAAGTATAGAAACAAGTTAGGAAGGTTGCACAATCATTTGGTTAAGTTTGACAAAAAGTCGAACTTCGGTCGGTCAAAGTCAACGAAAAGTCAACACGTTCGGGTCGGATCCCGAACTATTTTTCTGAGGTTTTTAATCATATATGAGCATGTTAGAACAAGTTACATGTGAATCGGAGGTGCGTAGCATAGCAAACATTATTCAAAAATCGACAAAGTTGGACAGACCACTTTGGCGCGCCGCGCGGGTACATGGCGCGCCGCGCCATTACCTGTGCAGAGAATTCTGGCAGTTTTCACACTCAAGCACGAATCCAACTTCAAATACCCATAAATCCTAAACCGTAAACATTCAAAACAAGTATCTTATATCGTTGGAAAGGTATTTTGACAAGGAATACAACTAACCACTTTTCATCAAGCAAAAACATCATTTACAATAGCCGAAATCTCGTCAAGTGGTCATTAAATGTTCAAAACCATCGTTTCAAGTTTACAAAACGCATTTTAAGATTCGGGAATGCAATTCACACATATGATATGCCGTTTTGAAGGTAATGAAACATACAATACAACTAATCACTAACTAATAACATTTCATGGCATTCAAAGCATCAAAATTTTCTTTTAGAGTTCATCAAACCCTAATCAAGAATCACAAAACCAATAATCATGTTAATGATGTTTTCTAAATCAACCTTCACATCAAATTGATGCTAAAGATGCTAGTAACACTTTTAAAACATAAACTCTAACAATTTAACAACATTAACTCATCCAAAATTAAGGATTAAGCACACCCATTTCAAATGTTCAAACTAGTTACTCAAAACAACGAATCGAGCAAACAAAACATATATTCATGTTATACACGAGCCATAGACACTAACTAACACCATTTCAAGTCAAAAACACGAATTTAGAGAAATCTAGAGTTTTAGAAATGTTACCCAAACGAGATGAAGTTGGTATCAAATTGTAGAGGATGAAGAGAGGATTCCAAATACGTAATTTGTTTTGATGTTGGCCTCCTAGATCGAATTTAGATGATGAATGATTAAATTGGGTAAATGTGTGTGTGTTCTTGCTAGAGAGAAAGAGAGAGAGAGAGAGATGGAGATGATTGAATGGTGGTGATTGGGGTGGACTAGTTGACCTAGTCAACTAGTTTGCCCCGTGTCAATTTTAGTCCCTCGAGTTTAGAAGCGGGTGCGGGATTTTACCGAACGAATATTTTGAAAACGCTCGAGTAAACGAGTGATGTTATAATTAAATAACGGAAATATTATGAACGTTAGTCAACAGAAACTACGAATTTAGATAACGGAAGATATTATCTAAAAAAAAAGACGGTCGTTAAAATAATTTAACGGAAAAATGCGGGATGTTACATGTATTGTGATGAATATCGTATGAATGTATGAATATCTATGAAGATTGATATGAATATTGAGAGGAAAAGTCAATTGGTCAAGATTGACTTTTTCACAACTCTCTTGAACTCTTTACAAATCTTTGGCTATGTGTGTGAATGACTCACTATTAAGGATGCCTTGTGGGATATATATAGCCCTCGTCTATATCCCATCATTACAAGGCTTTGCACACAATCTATGCAAATCCTGGGGTTCTAACAATCTCCCCTTTTGCATCGATTGAGTGCAAAAATTTAGCATCCTTACTAATTACATACAAAAAATCTAAAACTACTAGTCTAGTATTCGATTTATGTATGTTGCCGTTGTTCACGATCTTGAATTTCTTGAATTCTTGGAACTTCAACGGACTTCTTGAAAATCTTCTTCTAATTTCCAAATTGCTGAAGACCTCTTACTTTCCCTTATATCTCCCCCATAAAATGTGATTAACTCCTAAGCATATTTT
The DNA here is from genome assembly GCF_046630445.1 of Rutidosis leptorrhynchoides. Classification (NCBI taxonomy): domain Eukaryota; kingdom Viridiplantae; phylum Streptophyta; class Magnoliopsida; order Asterales; family Asteraceae; genus Rutidosis; species Rutidosis leptorrhynchoides. Next base: position 349,647,355 of record NC_092338.1, read on the forward strand.
GATCTGAGAGGGAAAGGTTATTAAAGCCTACGCATAGATAATCGACATTGAATCTTCCTGCATAGCTCCCCCTTGACTAATGCGGAAACTTAATCAATGTATCAGAGTCAAGAATCATGGTAAGCATGTGTTTTCCCTCCCCCTAGAAAGAATAATTGTTGCTCCCCCTAGGAGTAAGAACAATTTCTCCCCCTTGATAAGTTATGCTAGTCAAGGTACATGTGATGTTTAACATCTCTTTGAAGAGCGGGTCCCATACAGAATATTGAAACTGTAGTGAAGTCAAATCATCTTCTTTAGAAATACCACTGGTAGGTATTATCAATTGCATATATGGATTCTTCACTCCACTTTGTTGGGACACTTGGTTTAGCTTTTGAGAATAATTCTAGTGGAATTGAAGGAAATGAAGTTTTAGCTATAATCAAGGTTCTTGGCTTAAACTTGAGCAAATATTGAAAAGAGTATTTGGTTGTTGTTGAAGAAAGGAGAGTGGTGTCAACTTTGATTGAAACTTGTTTCGAAAATTGATGCTTTAAAGTTTGAGAAACAAGATCAACTTTGGTAAGAGGGGTTTTTCTCGGACCTATGGATGACTTCTTGGTTTTGTGTGGAAACCAACCATATTGATCGCGATAACCCGTAATCTCTCCATTCTCCCCGTATGTGGTTTTTAGAAACAGGCGATTCATGTTGGTTTCATAACCAGAATAAATATTTTTGCTTGAGGAAAATGTTGTCTTGGGTTTAGAAACTGTAGGAGGAGTGGATTCTGTCTTGATGACCTTCTTCTCAACCGTTTGAGAAGAATCCGGAATCATAGACTTTGGTTAATCCACTACTGATATCGAATCAGTATTAACTCATAGTGACACCATATTGGGTTTCAGAATTGGTGTTGATTTAACATCTAACTCCTTTTGTAACTCAGAAATGCGTTTCTCAAAGTCAATAGTTAATGTTCGATTTTGAATCCGAGCATGATCAAGATCTTTGCGAAGTTGAATAATGATCTTTGAATCAAGCTCACGTTCCTTGGAATGTAATAGTTTTTCAACAATCTGTGAACGAAGATCCTGAATGATGTGAGCAGTACTCTCATCTTTTTCTTTATATGTCTTTGCTTGACTCTCTAAGTCACTTTGAAGAGTAGTCACTTTCTTTTGAATCTTTTCAGGATTTACTGTATGCAACGAGAGATTCCAATTCTTAGATTTGAGCTTAAAACTTGGAAATCTCTGAAGATGTCATTTGATCTTCTTGTTCTCTCATCTGTTGAAGTTCTGTTTGAAGTTGTTGATGAAGTTTGTGTTGTATAAAAATACAATTGGAACATTTACTTATGTTGTGGCATGAACAACCATATTGATAATGTGCAGTCTCTTCAACATATGATGGTTCTGGTGGAGTCATTAACAAAGCAATCGACTCAAGTTGTGTAGCTTTTGTTGCTTCCACAAATATGATAAAAGCACATTTCTTTGGAGCGTTGTAATAACAAGAACATCTCTTGTCTCGATGATTGAATCGTTCAATGAAATCTGGTTTCGGAGGCAATTCTTGTGTAATGCGCTTCATTATCGCGAAACGTTGAATAATATCAAGAAATATTGCCTTTTTCTCCCCCTCAAAATATGATTCCGGTGAATCAAATTTTGTTGTTGGAAGTTTCGTTAACTTTCGTTAAATTTGAACTGTTGAAAAGTGTTGCACAATTAGTCCAGATTCGGTAAGGACTTCCCTTGTAAAGAATGAAACCTTGACAGAGAACAAAAGTGTCAGTTTGGCTGTCAGATTCGGTAAAAGACTTCCTTTGCAAAATCCTGAAACTTGCCAGAGACGTAAACTGTCAAATTTGCACTCAGATTTGGTAAAGGACTGCTGTAGCAAAAATCTCAAACTTGTCAGGGACTTAAGGTGAAACTTGTCAAGTGGACTGAAATTTCTTGTTGGGCTTAGAAGATTAGGTCATCCCAATTAATATTCGGTAAGACTTTATTAGGCTATGTAATTAGGATACTTAGTGGATCAGAATAAGGATTATTCAAAGAAGCCCCAAAAAGTATTTTGGATTTGTAACCTATGGCCCAATAATCAAATCTGATTGTTCACCTATTTGCTTTACCGAGTCTGATTGTTCACCAAAACCGGATCTGATTCTTCATGATGTACGAATATCACCTTCAACTATTCTTATCAAAACATTGATTCGATCAATTCAAGACTGAAAATTGAATCAAATAGGTTCCATAGGCTACGATTAATATGATTTGTGAAGGAGTTCAATCCAAAACAACATCAATTCTTAGAAATCAAAGATGAAAATGATAGGTCAGATCATAGTGAGAATCAAAGATGTGATAGATTGAATGAGACTCAGTAAGGTAAATAACAGATTCGGTATTCGAGAGAATCGATACAATTACTTCCACAGCTTCTTAAACTCAGTTACAATGCAATGGCTATCTAATTAGGAGTACTTAGGTTCTTTATATAACCCTCTTCTAAGGAAGCTTCTAATGAGCTTATTTCACATTAACACTATACATATTTCAGGGTCCTAACAATCCCCCCTTAGTGTTAAATGTGAAAAATTATAATGTAATCCTATTTGAAACATCTAAAGGAACTTTGTTCCTCTGAAATGAATCTTTGATTTAAATCCTCTGAGCCTCTCATATCTCCTTATATTAATTCTGGTGGTGAGAACGACTCTTCAATCTTATCATGATGTATTTGACTATATCACTATCTTCTGTTGAATAGCGTTTGTTGTTCAGTCTCCATCTTAAATATTTGAGAGCATACCCCAACGTTCTGTCTGAGTATCTCCTGAAATCTAAGACTCTGATGAAGATCTTTATGTAGTGAGAGTTGACAAACACGAATCCATAGGGACAATCATTCACTTCAAGTAAGGACATGTACTTTAATTTTTTTCAATCACTTGATTCGGTGGTTTGATTCCAATCTTCTTATGTACAGATTCTAACCCCATTTAAAAGTCATGAACATACATCCATCTCATTGAATCAATAATAAATCTGTGGACCGCCTTCATTGAAGTAGCATGAAATATTGTTGCAGATTCATTCAGCTTATTCAAGTAACTGTAGATGTAGATAATGTCGTTCATCTTTAGATTATCAAAATGTGCCCCAGAGAACTGATAGTCCTCATCATCCATTCTTGTCACGTAGAAAAGTGGTATCTTCACTCCATCCTTATTAATCATCAAGATCTTATTAATGCTTTTGATCTCCGTTTTGCGTTGATCTTGAAGTTTCTCTTCAATTTTCAGCTTATACTTATCTCAAACCTTCAGATAAGCTTTGAGGTATTCTAGTTTCTTAAGATACTTCCATGCACTAAGAACACACATTGAAGATGTAAGGATGAGATTAGATTCACCATAAATCTTGTAAGCTTGTTGTTCTATGAATGGTGAATGAAGGATCAACTTCTCTTCTTCATCACTAAGTTGATAGTCAGCATCACGTTCAAGAACAATCTCTGATATTTGAAAGGGAACATCAGGATTAGGAGGTGTCATAGAATCTACTTCACCATTTGAAAAAATCTCCTTCTCAAAATGTGTCCCAAATTCATCGGTTGGAGCTATAATGTTGATAAATTGATGTTCATTAAATTCATTTATTACACTCTTCCCCTTCAGAATGTCCTCGACATTATCAAAGTTACGATTATCTACGAATGCTAATGTATCCTCTATTTGTTTATCCAAAATCATTAACATCTATGAGTCACCTTCTCTCTGAGTAATCGATTCATCTAGAAAACTATCACATTGAATTTCCTCAACTTTATCACTTTTAGAATCGGAAATATCAACTACATCGTCATTTCCCCAATGTTGACTAGATGAACTAGCTTCATAAAATGAGCGTTGAAAAGCACCAGAGTCAAAACCCCATCTATTCTCCCCTCATGAGGATTGTCGGGATCGAAATCATCATGGTCATGCATATGAATGGGTCCAGGTGACTTGCATGGAGATAGAGGTAACACTACCCTTGCCTGTTCAAGATAAATCATCATTGTCTCACGAACTTTGTCAAGATCTGTTCGCTTAGAAAATTTAGCAAGGTATAGTGCCTCCAGCTCATTATCAGAGAGATATTGAAAACCATAATTCGAAGATGTCCGAGAAGGTGACCCAGGTGATGAAACAACTGTGTAACCAGTTGGAGCCATTGCAGATGATGAAGGTGATGTCGTCGGAAGTGTTTGATTTTGTTCGTGAGGGCAGGTAAGCATAAAAGTGCGGTATTATTCTTATATGTAGGGCGATACGTACTACTAGTCAGATTGTCTCCTTCTGATGGGGGTTGGGTAACAACCGGAGTTGTCACCGGCGAAGATTCTTTCAAATCATCCACCTCCATGACTTTAGTCTCATGGAACTCTGACAGAGTAGAAGAACTATCTATCGGTTTAGCTCTCTTGGAGATTTCATCCCCGACTCCTGAAGTCATCAATGTACCATGAGGTGGCACATCTCTTTCAGTTAAAGACTCGACATTCAGATTTTGATATTCTAGATCCGAATGAGAAGTGATTTGAACCAATGGATCAATTTATTGAACCAAAGGAACAGTCTGCTGGAAGTCTGATAAATTTCCTGAAGGAATGTCATTTTGATTCGTTTCCATGGGACGCGGCAGATCTCCCTCATCAAGATAAGCCGGACCTCCAGGCCCCGTTGGGCGTTGAGGCAATACAACATCACTTGGATGAAGTATATCAAGAGGATTTCTGGCTGATATGCAGGGTGCCTTTTCAAGGATTTTCGGCTCCCCTTCGGTCGTTCTGGATTTCAATGATTGAGTTTCCTCAATTGATTGAGTCAACGCAGACTTTACTATAGAGGAAGACTTTACTTCCTTTTAAGATGCCGAAGCATATTTGCTTGTGGGATTTATTCTTAAATCCTGATTAGATTGGATGGGCTGATTAGTCTTTTTACCATCCGTGCGTTTAGATCTCTTGCCTACTGAATCCGAAGCCTCATTTAGTGTAGGGCTTACTGTTATTATTGGATGTGATACGGAAATGAATGAAGGATGTGACAACCCGAAAATTTCCAACCAAATTTAAACTTTAATCTTTATATGTTTCCGACACGATAAGCAATATTTGTTAAGTTAAATTTCAAGAATTTTAAACTATGTTCATACATTCATTCAACCTCGACCAAGTTCCAATGATTCACGAACCATTAAACGAATATGATTATATATGTATATGTGTATATATATTATAACTTGAAACGTAAACAAAATATTAGATTAAATACTTTATATGATTGTATCTGTTTCAAAATGTTTATCAATGGAATTAGAAGATAAGATCAAATGATTGAATTATCAGATATATTGAATTATGATTACAAGTCTCTGTTGAAAGGCCCACGTTGATTTGAGAAAGCTTTCTATTTTAACAATATTCGAAAAATGGTAAAGTGATTTATAAATAAGAACAAATTGTTAATCATTGAGAACTAGACAAAGGATAGTGGAAGATTGAATCTCATAAAGACTCGATTGATCTATTTAGTTTCAAACGTACAAAAACGTTTTCAGTTTAAAAAGAACTTTATTATTAAAACGTATATAACTTTTATAAATATCTAGAACCACTTTTGACAACTCATTACTTAACTAGTATGATAAAGATAACGATATTTATATTTTATTTTATTAAATATATATAATGATTTAAATTAATATTATATATATTTATACGTGTATTATACGTATTATGTAGTTTTATACTTTTACTATACTTAAACTTTATCTTTACTTTATTTTTACTTTACTTTAACTTTAATAATTCATACTTTAATAATTCACTTTAATAATTCATACTTTAATAATTCACTTTAATAATTCATACTTTAATAATTCACTTTAATAATTCATACTTTAATAATTCACTTTAATAATTCAAACTTTAATAATTCACTTTAATAATTCAAAAATGTATTATAAATAGAATTCAATAGGTTTCATTATTTCATAGAAACTTGAAAATATTTTTCTCTAAACTCTCTCAATCGTTTACATATATATATTTACTCCGTATTATTTCAAGATATTATTAGTATACATAAAATATTACGACGGAGTGCTGTCCGAGTGATTTCGAAATTGTTTTTCGAGTGGGATAGGATTAAGGAAATTATGGGTTATAGCTATGGAGGTGATTGAGTATGGTTCATGGGGATGCTCGTGAGGTCAATATAGTGTTTATCATTTCCGTTGCGTCTACGTACCTTTCCTGCAATATTGAATCTCAATATTGATACCTGAGTACTCATAATTTAACTTTTACATACTAATAGTGTATCCCTGACTAGTGCTCAAGTATTTAGGATTATGCATGCTTGTACTTTTGATATTGCCCTTAGACAGGTTAGGTTAAATCTTGAATTAGTTACACTTGCGGTTGAGATAAGGTATAAGATATGCATGTCTTTAGAAAGCTAGCGAAATATTAAGAACTTTTCCTTTAGATATCGAATGGTTTCGATGAACGGATTAGAAGTTATAATCAATTGAATTTTCGATATTTTTATTAAAAATGATTATTATTATCGTCGTTTTTATCGTCGTTCTAGTTTTATCTTATTATTATCATTATTATTATCTTTATCAATAAAAGGGATTTATCATTAAAAATTCTTATTTTTTTATTACTATCGTTATTATCGTTAAAGTTATAATTAGTATTATTATTATTATCCAATTATTATTATTATTATTATTGGTATTATTATTATTATTATTATTATCATTATTAATATATATATCATTATTTAAAAATAGTTATTGTTGTTGTTATTATTATTATTACTATATTATCATTAAGATAATTATTAGTATTATCGTTAATAATGTTATAGTAACTATCATTATTAATATTAGTGTAATTAAAACAAATATTTGTAACACCTAATTATTTTGATTACTATTATTATCATTATTATGAACACGATATAAAAGACGATTAAAAGCTATTAAACGAAACGATTAAGAAATAATGGGTAAGAGTTTCATGATGAAATTAAAATATTATAAGATATTGATTTAGATAAAATTATCGTTCTTATTATTTTTATCATTACTATTATTATTAAAAGTATGGTTAGTATTAAAACTATCATTTTAACAAAAATTATCATTTTAATAGAAATGTCATTGTTACTATAAAATATCATTATTATTATTATTATTTTAAATAGAATTATTATTTTAAAGATAATATTAAAAATTATCGTAAATATTAAAGTTATCATAATTAGAATTATCGTTTTATCATAATATCATCTTAGTAATTATAAATATTGATATTTTTATAATAATAATTATTATTACAAAATAATACAACTTTTACTTACTATCATTATAGATATTATTTTATCAAATAAATATGTGATACAAACATATTTTACTACGTGTAATAACTTACTTTAATAATACCTATCATATTATCTTTATGATATTAAATGAACCCTATAAATTTTATTACTTAAATATATATAAAAATATATTTTATTATATAAATTTAATATAAAATTTTATTTATTAATAAATAAATTATATTATTTACTCTAATAAATCTTTTAAAAATATTTAAAAATATAAAACGACGATATTTAAACTATATATTAATCATGTATAGATTTTTGGAAATTATTTTGAGTCAAATTTACTTTTGTTGACTTTTGCATATTAGTCTCGAGCATTAGGATTGTGGTACACTATGACTTGACCTAATTTGTTAGACAAATATTGACCAACACATAAATATATATAATTAATTTAGGTTCATGAATCCGAGGCCAACCTTGCACTTGTTCAATGACGTTATATGTATTTTTACTACGAAATACAGTATGGTGAGTTTCATTTGCCTTTTTACCCTTTATATTTTTGGGACTGAGAATACATGCGCTTTTATAAATGTTTGACGAAATAGACACAAGTAATTGAAACTACATTCTATGGTTGAATTATCGAAATCGAATATGCCCCTTTTTATTAAAGTCTGGTAATCTAAGAATTAGGGAACAGACACCCTAATTGACGCGAATCCTAAAGATAGATCTATTGGGCCTAACAAACCCTATCCAAAGTACCGGATGCTTTAGTACTTCGAAATTTATATCATGTCCGAAGGAGGATCCCGGAATGATAGGGGATATTCTTATATGTATCTAGTTAATGTCGGTTACCAGGTGTTCACCATATGAATGATTATTTTTGTCTCTATGCATGGGACGTATATTTACGAGAACTGGAAATGAAATTCTTGTGGTATATTAAAATGATGGAAATAAATGATTATGATAAACTAATGAACTCACCAACCTTTTGGTTGACACTTTAAAGCATGTTTATTCTCAGGTGTTAAAGAAATCTTCCGCTGTGCATTTGCTCATTTTAAAGATATTACTTGGAGTCTTTCATAGCATATTTCGAAGAATGTTGCATTCGAGTCATTGAGTTCATCAAAGATTATTATTAAATCAATTTATAGTTGGATAGTGGATATTATGAAATGGTATGCATGCCTGTCAATTTTCGATGTAAAGAAAGATTGTCTTTTAAAAACGAATGCAATGTTTGTAAAATGTATCATATAGAGGTCAACTACCTCGCAACGTAATCAACTATTATGAATCGTTTATAATGTATATGAACGGGTCCTTTCAGTTGGTATCAGAGCGGTGGTCTTAGCGAACCAGGTCTGCATTAGTGTGTCTAACTGATAAGTCGATAGGATGCATTAGTGAGTCTGGACTTCGACCGTGTCTGCATGTCAAATGTTTTGCTTATCATTTTGTGTCGAAAATTAACTACTTATCATCCTCAGGAAATTACTTGCTTATCATTTTTAGTCTAAGACACGTCTTGCTGCTTTGATTGCATGAATAGTGTATAGACAAAAATTCATATCTTAGCATATCTGCTAAATTATATCTTATCGTATCTGTTACTTTAAACTTTGCCTGACATATCCCTGCAAAGTCCTCCGTAATCTACAAAATCTTTTGATATATATATATATATATATATATATATATATATATATATATATTCTATGTAATTAGAATACCATTCGATAGCCAAAAAATCATTTCATATCGAAAAACCCGTTATTCAATCGTACGAAATGGAATTCGTCATTAGTTCAAGTTCCTCAGATTATGAAATGGAATCCCACTCAAGCTCCAAAAGCAGTGTGACCGGAATGGATCAACCAATCAGTCATCACCTATTCTGGATGAATTGGGGATGGGTTCGTAGCCTCCTCAATCATTGGAGACAAGAAGAAGGTGATCCCTTCCATCCACCACATTGTCCTCTTGACGAAGAACCTGAAGCACTTACCGGCGAACCTGTCCGAAACACTATTTTCTCTCTCATTTCCAGAGTATCTCGTCACGATTATATACTACATCAAATTCTAGATTTTATTTATCCGCTTGTCCGAACCGACAATCATCCCGGTGTAATAGAAGAAGTCAACGAGCTTCGCACTCGGGTAGTGACTTTGGAGAATATGGTGCAAAGGTTACAAACACCAGCAGCAGCACCAGCAGCATAATCAGTACCACCAACATCAACGTCAACAGTACCATTACCACCCCTAACCACAACCGCGTCGTAAACCTCAACTCCACAATCTGTCCCACGAGTATCAAGGTCATACGTCCTATAAATAACATGGAAGACCAACAAAAACAAACGATGAAGTATTAATTCATGACTTCATCGGAGAAATATTTTACGGTGATTATGTAATCTCTAAAATTTTAGAGATTTATTTTAGATCTAACCATAAATCAGATGAGTGGACCAAAATGATAAAAGAAATCCTGACAAGAATGGTGCACAATTTACAAACAAGACTTGTTTTACCAACAGCATCAACAGTACCGCCATCATCACCAGCATCGTCAGTGTTGTCAGCATCAGCATTAGCAGCACCTATAACCTCACAAGCTCCGTCAGTTCAAGAATCACCGCGGACATCATTATGAATCAACAACGAGTATATTGTATCAACGAGTTATGAAGAATTAACTCACTTCCACTGAAGGATTTATATGTATATCTTATATATAAATCTTTAAACCATAATAAATCTTTCCGTACTAAGCTATTATGTGTGAATCTTAACTACTCGGTTAATTCATATTACTAATATGCAATAATGCACGTCCTTCGTCCGCAACTTAACTATCGTTAACTACAACCTATGTCTCAATTCAATAAATTCCAATTCATAATAAATCAAGTGTATTATTCAAATATATGTTGATTTTACACTTTCGTCATCAATGTACTCGAAACTTTTCAGATAACATCATTCGTACTTTGCGAAGTTCACAAGAATTTAATGAAAACCAACATCATGCCCCAACAAATAACGAAGTATTGATTCATAATTTCAATATTATTGAAGTAATACTTATGTAATCTCTAAAGCCTTTAAGGGATTATTCAATTCTAGTTTCAACCGTAAATTAAATGAGTTTAATTTAATATTAACTCATTAAATCGATATTACATCTGAAGAAAATATACATATATATATATATATATACATATATATATATATATATATATATATATATATATATATATATATATATATATATATATATATTTTCAAAAAGACTATAATAAAAATTCTTTTGTACAAAATATTAATTGTGAAATATTTTTTTAACGGGTAGGTAATACCCGAGAGATATATAAATTCACAATTAATATGTTACATTCTTCGAATCTGATTCAGCAATCATCAACTATACTCACTATTTTCTCAAACAATATATATTCTTTTATAGAAATCAAAACAACCATACTCATTCAAAATTTAATTGCATATTATGATTTTGAAATCTCAGAATTCAACTCGAGATATGACCGAAATCATCACTCTTAGATCCTTACATCTTTCACAAGCTATACTTTGACTTCAAAACTGTGTTAGAACATCATATGTATATTAACGATTACAATCTGTGTTCAAAACCCTTCAAAATTCCCGAAGACACTTCAAATAATAAACAATCGAGATGATGATCCAACCACATATTAACCACAGTCTTGCATCTGAAAAGCTCTCGAAACCAGAGTCATAATTTAACAAGTATCTGTGTCAGACCCTTTGGTATTTATTAGCAAAAATAACTTTGCAATTCCTTTTCAAATTAGTCAGTTTTGTCACAGCTTTAGCAAGTCAACTTCGACTTTTCAGTTGAAACAGTCTTATTATAACCTTGATATAGACGTTGCCCTTTCGTCATCATTACCGGAGAACCTTTTATGTCTCACCACATTAAAAATAAACTTACCAACAACTTCACTGATCTTTGACTTTCCGAAAAGTCATTATATTTATCGAAACCCCATCATTTACTCATCCGCATCTTGTAACAAGAATTGTCATGCCAATTACTGGGAATCAGCAATTAGTATTTTGAAATCTTGCAGCATGTCTCTGCCAACAGTTATAGGTATATATATATATAACGTCTATCTCCTAGACTTATATACTTTGAATGTGAAGTTTCTGAAAAACACCCTAAACTGCGAACTAGTTCTCCGAAGTTTGGAAAATGCTGATGAAGCAGCAAAAACTGTAAACGACCTTAACAGTCAAAAGTTTGATAATAAAGGATAGTGTGTTGGAAAAGCTTAGAAAAAAGAAGGTTTGGAACTGGAAAACGGATTAAGCAAACCATGAAGGAGGCTATGGACAAATCACAAAGACTAAACCTGCCTTCAAAGAATCCAAATGATTCAGTGTCTGCTGAAATTATTATCAAATACCTTACTCCTGACTCTAAACCCTTGTGAATAATATTCTTCACCATCCTCTGATCTTAGATATTATAAAATATCATCATATCTTTCATTATAAATATCCTCCATATTTCTGAAGATATTTTCTTAATTTTTCTTATTTGAAATCATTTACCTCTTCGCGCTATCTGTATTACATCATAAAAGAAACTATTTTAGTTTCTAAATTCTGAAACATTCAAGTTTAAAATAGAAATATTTTGAAGTAGTGTTGGGAACTGAAGCATGAATTAGTATAATATAATGACACTTGATCAACGTGATTATATTACAGTAAGTCATGCTGAGTTTCTAAATGGAACGTGATGATTCACAGATCATAACATCATCATGTGCCATGTTATACGACTCTTGTATTCTATTTAACCTCTAAAATATCAAGAAAATATTTCTTGATGATTCGGCCTTTTCCAAGGTATTCTAGTAATTTGACAAGTCAAGATCGTGCCATCACAATTTCCTTCCTAGAACATTAACAATGTTCATTTCGAAATTCATATCTGTGAATTCTGGACCATTACAAGCGGTGCTTAATCGCAAGAAGAAGAAACGAAAGGACAAAACTCCGAAATAGAAATTGGGGTATAAATTGCAGCAAATAAAAGAGAGCATTAATTGTGAATGATAATGATTATAGAAGACAGAAGCAGAGACTTTGAAATATAAGGGAACATATAAAGCCCAACGATAAACCATAAATTATAAACCATATATATCGATGCATATAGCAATATAAAGACACGGGAGAACTAGAAACACTATAAACCCAAGAGTATAGTAGAAGTAAATAGATTCTTCCAGCGGTAGATGAAAAAGAAGAATGACCAATATGAAAGTTAGAAGTATATCGAGAATCAGAACTGGATGGAGCATATTGATGAATACTTTAAAATATGAGTTGAGGGGGAAAGAATCGAAGGTGATGAAACATGACTAGGAACTTAGAAATCAACAGATTTAACTCACACAATGGCGGAATAAGTGAATCAAATCCTCTAGTGAATAGGTTAAGTTTTTTTTGATTAATTTAGTAAAATCACAGCTAAATCAAGTGTGATTAGATCAACACCTAGAGCTATTATTCACCACCTGGGTGATTTGGACTGAAAGAGAATCGGAGGAGCTCACTAGATCTGAGTGTGTGTAACAAATGAGAGGCTTAACCTAAAATGAAGAACATAAGACTTTATATACCCCTGCTGTTGAGTCACCCATACGATTCATTCATCACACGTACGAGTTGGCTTCATCATTCGTACGGGTGATCACTCACTCGTGTCTTCTTATTTAGGTCGTAATTATGACTTAGCTCAGCATCAACCATGCGTATGAGCCTGTCAGCTGTACTAGTGAGGCTTCACTCGTATGTCTGACTAAGTCTAACATAGTCAAACATCTAAATCTCGTTCCTGCAGTTCCTGTAACCACATACAAACACGGATAGTATAATAACGAACAATCATGGTGGCCTGTAAACTGTTGTACCTGCAATGGACGTGGGTAGATGTCTAGGGACTTGCATAAAATGCATCAACAGAAGGTGTGAGTTGTAAGGAAATGAAGGAGGTGAATTTATAAGAAAATCTCCGACAGAACAATTAAAATGGACGATCGCATTTAAAGCGGATCCTAATTCCCTTGATTACCGGAGAGTCAAATCTTATTAAGAAGATTTTCTTCAAATCTCTTGAAATCTGGGAATCAATCATATCTACGTCAAATGATAAGATGAATCTACACTTACTCATTTCACTCTTCTATGTTAGCTTCATTCGTACTCTTCATATAAATGGATTGTTTATCCAAATTATTCGCTGATAATAAAACTCTAATTTTCAGCCCGTATGCATCATGAAAACATACTTATTATCATTCACGACCTTTTCACTCAAATTTCGGGACAAAATTTCTTTAACGGGTAGGTACTGTGACAACCCAGAAATTTCCAACCAAATTTAAACTTTAATCTTTATATGTTTCCGACACGATAAGCAATATTTGTTAAGTTAAATTTCAAGAATTTTAAACTATGTTCATACATTCATTCAACCTCGACCAAGTTCTAACGATTCACGAACCATTAAACGAATATGATTATATATGTATATGTGTATATATATTATAACTTGAAACGTAAACAAAATATTAGATTAAATACTTTATATGATTGTATCTGTTTCAAAATGTTTATCAATGGAATTAGAAGATAAGATCAAATGATTGAATTATCAGATATATTGAATTATGATTACAAGTCTCTGTTGAAAGGCCCACGTTGATTTGAGAAATCTTTCTATTTTAACAATATTCGGAAAATGGTAAAGTGATTTATAAATAAGAACAAATTGTTAATCATTGAGAACTAGACAAAGGATAGTGGAAGATTGAATCTCATAAAGACTCGATTGATCTATTTAGTTTCAAACGTACAAAAACGTTTTCAGTTTAAAAAGAACTTTATTATTAAAACGTATATAACTTTTATAAATATCTAGAACCACTTTTGACAACTCATTACTTAACTAGTATGATAAAGATAACGATATTTATATTTTATTTTATTAAATATATATAATGATTTAAATTAATATTATATATATTTATACGCGTATTATACGTATTATGTAGTTTTATACTTTTACTATACCTAAACTTTACCTTTACTTTATTTTTACTTTACTTTAACTTTAATAATTCATACTTTAATAATTCACTTTAATAATTCATACTTTAATAATTCACTTTAATAATTCATACTTTAATAATTCACTTTAATAATTCATACTTTAATAATTTACTTTAATAATTCAAAAATATATTATAAATAGAATTCAATAGGTTTCATTATTTCATAGAAACTTGAAAATATTTTTCTCTAAACTCTCTCAATCGATTTATATATATATATATTTACTCCGTATTATTTCAAGATATTATTAGTATACATAAAATATTACGACGGAGTGCTGTCCGAGTGATTTTGAAATTGTTTTTCGAGTGGGATAGGATTAAGGAAATTATGGGTTATAGCTATGGAGATGATTGAGTATGGTTCATGGGTATGCTCGTGAGGTCAATATAGTGTTTATCATTTTCGTTGCGTCTACGTACCTTTCCTGCAATATTGAATCTCAATATTGATACGTGAGTACTCATAATTTAACTTTTACATACTAATAGTGTATCCCTGACTAGTGCTCGAGTATTTAGGATTATGCATGCTTGTACTTTTGATATTGCCCTTAGACAGGTTAGGTTGAATCTTGAATTAGTTACACTTGCGATTGAGATAAGGTATAAGATATGCATGTCTTTAGAAAGCTAGCGAAAAATTAAGAACTTTTCAGTTAGATATCGAATGGTTTCGATGAACGGATTAAAAGTTATAATCAATTGAATTTTCGATATTTTTATTAAAAATGATTATTATTATCGTCGTTTTTATCGTCGTTCTAGTTTTATCTTATTATTATCATTATTATTATCTTTATCAATAAAAGGGATTTATCATTAAAAATTGTTATTTTTTTTATTACTATCGTTATTATCGTTAAAGTTATAATTAGTATTATTATTATTATCCAATTATTATTATTATTATTATTATTATTATTGGTATTATTATTATTATTATTATTATCATTATTAATATATATATCATTATTTAAAAATAGTTATTGTTATTGTTATTATTATTATTACTATATTATCATTAAGATAATTATTAGTATTATCGTTAATAGTGTTATAGTAACTATCATTATTAATATTAGTGTAATTAAAACAAATATTTGTAACACCTAATTATTTTGATTACTATTATTATCATTATTATGAACACGATATAAAAGACAATTAAAAGCTATTAAACGAAACGATTAGGAAATAATGGGTAAGAGTTTCATGATGAAATTAAAATATTATAAGATATTGATTTAGATAAAATTATCGTTCTTATTATTTTTATCATTACTATTATTATTAAAAGTATCGTTAGTATTAAAACTATCATTTTAACAAAAATTATCATTTTAATAGAAATGTCATTGTTACTATAAAATATCATTATTATTATTATTTTAAATAGAATTATTATTTTAAAGATAATATTAAAAATTATCGTAAATATTAAAGTTATCATAATTAGAATTATCGTTTTATCATAATATCATCTTAGTAATTATAAATATTGATATTTTTATAATAATAATTATTATTACAAAATAATACAACTTTTACTTACTATCATTATAGATATTATTTTATCAAATAAATATGTGATACAAACATATTTTACTACGTGTAATAACTTACTTTAATAATACCTATCATATTATCTTTATGATATTAAATGAACCCTATAAATTTTATTATTTAATATATATAAAAGTATATTTTATTATATAAATTTAATATAAAATTTTATTTATTAATAAATAAATTATATTATTTACTCTAATAAATCTTTTAAAAATATTTAAAAATATAAAACGACGATATTTAAACTATATATTAATCATGTATAGATTTTTGGAAATTATTTTGAGTCAAATTTACTTTTGTTGACTTTTGCATATTAGTCTCGAGCATTAGGATTGTGGTACACTATGACTTGACCTAATTTGTTAGACAAATATTGACCAACACATAAATATATATAATTAATTTAGGTTCATGAATCCGAGGCCAACCTTGCACTTGTTCAATGACGTTATATGTATTTTTACTACGAAATACAGTATGGTGAGTTTCATTTGCCTTTTTACCCTTTATATTTTTGGGACTGAGAATACATGCGCTTTTATAAATGTTTGACGAAATAGACACAAGTAATTGAAACTACATTCTATGGTTGAATTATCGAAATCGAATATGCCCCTTTTTATTAAAGTCTGGTAATCTAAGAATTAGGGAACAGACACCCTAATTGACGCGAATCCTAAAGATAGATCTATTGGGCCTAACAAACCCCATCTAAAGAGGTATCCCTACTGCCTCAAATTAAGCACGCATTCTAGCATCTAAAGGATTAGCTAATCTCACCAACCAATTTGGTATTGGTGCAGCGAATTGATTATCAGAAATCATCGGGGTGTTCATCTTCACCTCCCCAAAATGTACCATTGTCATACCCTGTGTACCTGGAACAGGAATATTGACATTTCTGCAAGCATTTAAAGCATCTTGAGTAAAGATACAGAAAAACCTTTCACAAGGAATATATGCACTCCTTGTTTTGTTAACTTGTGCCTGAACCAGATCCCATAAGATCTCAGCGTAATCTGGAATTTCTACTCTGGTGAAAGAGTAGAACAGCTTTACATTAGGATTGTCAAGCTATCAGATCCACTTCGTGTCATTAGAAGACACATGTTTATGATCGAGAAGATCACATACCACCTGAAGTGTAGATACTTCTTTTGAAACTTAGAAGGTGTAACATTTGTATCTCCACTATAACCCAGTTGGAAGATAGATCGAGTTCATCATTTGTTGAGTGGAGGGGAATGCATGAGCAGTATTCACAAGAGGAAGCTGAAATATCCTCCTGAAATCAGCTTTTGTAATTCTCCTTAAACCACTCACTCCTCTGAGTTCAAACTCAAATCTTGCAGGTTCTCCCTATGGATTAGCAGCAGAGGGTTGGGTAGCCTCAACAAATTTAATAGTTCTATTCAGAAGTCTCAAATCTGCCTCAAGTACACTAACAATGTTGCTCAATGAACCCCATAAGGTATGCCTTTCCAGAATAGCTAGCCAGTAGTTTTCAGGTATGTTGGTCTCAGAATTAATGAAGTAGTTGCTCGCTGTTTAGATGTTTAATAAGAATAGAAGACCACAACATGTTATCATAAAGCACATATCTTTATCCTTATTTCCTTTGAAGTCCTTTGGGTTTTTCAAATTTATGATTTTTATGGAAATTATAAATTATAAAAATCTTTTATTCAAGTTATTCACAAGTATTTGACAATCATGATATTCAAATAAAGTTTTATACATTTCAAGATCATCATGATTAATCAAATATGAAAACTAAAAATCAAACAACACTTAGTCAATTTTCAAACTCATGAGCAGATTCAGTAACCAAGAAATTTTACGGATTCGGTTACTAAATATGCTTTTCCTTTCACTTTTGATGAACTAGATTAAGCATGCAAGTATTCCAAGTTCAAAACATGAAGGTTTAAAATACCAAAAACCAGACTTGGTATGAGACCAAAAATCAGATTCAGTATCTTCGATTTTCATATGTTATTACTTCAACATGCATTTCTAGTCATATAACACTTAAGTTCTCAACCATAATCAATTTTTAAACTCAAATTATCAGATAATCATGTTGTCATGTTAAACAGACTCGGTATCTTTATCATGAACACATTCAGTATATACATAATCCATTAAACATGAATTAAACAGGAGATATGAGTCGTTTTTCTTACAGATCAACATATCAATCACTAATTAGACTTTATCTCAAAGCATTTGACCATATGAATCTGATTTAATCTTAGAATTAAAGTTTTAACTCAGATTCAATTTCTTTCAAAGATTTTACAAATTGAAAGTCTAAATCATGTAATAAGAGATCTTTTATGGTTTATATACTTTTATTCAACCCAGATCTATAATATGTATATCATAAGCTTGATTAAAAGAAGAAATTACCAAAGATTTGAAGTAATAAAGGAACAGACTCGATAGTTTAACACATTCTCGGTATGATAATCAAATTCGGTATTAGCTTTAGAAAACGTAAGAGTCTTTGACTTTGACTCTTCTATTTATAGATACTGAAGATGAGTCAAAATTGGGCTTTACCGAATGCGCTTTAAATACCGAATGCAGTCCAATTTAAAATTTTAATCAGTTAAACTTCAAACTTTGACAATTCAATATCAGTAAGTTCACAAGTATATTATACTTTCATTAAACATCATTTCTGAGTGAATTTTGAAAATTTTGAGACTTACCGAATCTGCACCGTTTGGTTGTCAGATTCGGTATGATGATAAAAATGTGAAATTCAAATCTATTTGAATTTAATCTTTTCAAATTTTTATGAATTTTATAAAATCAAGATTCGTACTTATGAATTTAGAAATATGTACAAAGTACAACTCTTTAGTGATACCAATTGTTATAACGGGTTGCATACTGAGATGTATACAAGCCAAAATGAATTTTAACCATTAAAACATAACATTTTTATGTATTCACTTTTTCAAAATCAATTTTCTTTTTCATTTTCTCCCTTTCTCCCCCTCAAAATGTGATATACAATTAAGTAAATCATCATTTTGATCTTTCCACAAGAAAATTTAATAACTCCCCTTTGAAATATGATATCAATCATTTACCTCCCCCTTTTGTAACTATTGAATTAAAAGCCCACGAAGTTAACAGAAAATTAAAAGCTCCCCCTTGAAAGATAATATCTAAAGCATTAGAGGTCAGTTGCTCCCCCTAGAAAGTATATACTCCCCCAAAACACAAGATCTCAGGTGAAATGTCCCGTTCATATTGATTATAAACGTTCCATATTAATTGATTTTGTCGCGAGGTTTTGACCTCTATATGAGACATTTTTCAAAGACTGCATTCATTTTTAAAACAACCATAACCTTTATTTTATCGATAAAGGTTTAAAAAGCATTACGTAGATTATCAAGAAATGATAATCCAAAATATACCGTTTACACACGACCATTACATAATGGTTTACAATAAGAATATAATACATCAAAAATAAGTTTCTTGAATGCAGTTTTTACATAATATCATACAAGCATGGACTCCAAATCTTGTCCTTATTTTAGTATGCAACAGCGGAAGCTCTTAATAATCACCTGAGAATAAACATGCTTAAAACGTCAATAAAAATGTTGGTGAGTTATAGGTTTAACCTATATATTATCAAATCATAATAATAGACCACAAGATTTCATATTTCAATATACATCCCATACATAGAGATAAAAATCATTCATATGGTGAACACCTGGTAACCGACATTAACAAGATGCATATAAGAATATCCCCTATCATTTCGGGAAATCCTTCGGACATGATAAAAATGAATTCGAAGTACTAAAGCATTCGGTACTTTGGATGGGGTTCGTTAGGCCCAATAGATCTATCTTTAGGATTCACGTCAATTAGTAGATCGGTTCACTAATTCTTAGGTTACCAAGCAAAAATGGGCATATTCGGCTTCGATCATTCACCCATATAATGTAGTTTCATTTACTTGTGTCTATTTCGTAAAACATTTATAAAACTGCATGTATTCTCATCCCAAAATATTAGATTTTTAAAAGTGGGACTATAACTCACTTTCACAGATTTTTACTTCGTCGGGAAGTAAGACTTGGCCACTGGTCGATTCACGAACCTATACAAATATGTACATATATATCAAAGTATGATCAAAATATATTTACAACATTTTTTTTATTACATTTTAATGATTTAAGTTTGTTAAGTCAGCAGTCCTCGTTAGTAACCTACAGCTAGTTGTCCACAGTTAGATGTACAGAAATAAATAAATATAAATTATCTTGGATCAATCCACGACCCAGTGTATACAAGCCTCAGGCTAGATCACAACTCAAACTATATATATTATTTTGGAATCAACCTCAACCCTGTATAGCTAACTCTAACATTACTGCATATAGAGTGTCTATGGTTGTTCGAAAATATATTATATAGATGGGTCGATATGATATGTCAAAACATTGTATACGTGTCTATGGTATCCCAAGATTACATAATATATATTAGAATACATGAATAATACAATATAAGTTTGTTAAGTTCTGATTTGTATAGAATTGGTACAATATTTCCCGTAGCTACAACAATCAAAAAAAATATCCAATCTTGTTTTACCCATAACTTCTTCGTTTTAAATCCGTTTTGAGTGAATCAAATTGCTATGGTTTTATAGTGAACTCTATTTTATGAATATATACAGAAAAAGTATAGTTTTATAGTCATAAATATAAGTTACAAGTCATTTTTGTAAGAGGTAGTCATTTCAGTCGAAAGAACGACGTCTTGATGACCATTTTGAAAAACATACTTCCACTTTGAGTTTAACCATGATTTTTGGATATAGTTTCATGTTCATAAGGAAAATCATTTTTCCAGAAGAACAACTTTTAAATCAAAGTTTATCATAGTTTTTAATTAACTAACCCAAAACAGCCCGCGGTGTTACTACTGCGGCGTATATCCGGTTTTACGGTGTTTTTCGTGTTTTCAGGTTTTAAATCATTAAGTTAGCATATCATATAGATATAGAAAATGTGTTTATTTGATTTTAAAAGTCAAGTTAGAAGGATTAACTTTTGTTTGCGAACAAGTTTAGAATTGACTAAACAATGTTCTAGTGATTACAAGTTTAAACCTTCGAATAAGGTAGTTTTATATATATGAATCGAATGATGTTATGAACATCATTACTACCTCAAGTTTAGTAGGTAAACCTACTGGAAGTGACAAGAAATGATCTAGCTTCAAAGGATCTTGGATGGCTTGAAAGTTCTTTAAGTAGGATCATGACACAAAAACAAGTTCAAGTAAGATTTTTACTCGAATTAAGATAGTTTATAGTTATAGAAATTGAATCAAAGTTTGAATATGATTATTACCTTGAATAAGAAAGATAACCTACTATAAATAACAAAAGTTTCTTGATCTTAGATGATTACTTGGAATGGATTAGAAAGCTTAGATGTAAACTAGTAAACTTGAAAGGATTTTCGAAGTGTTCTTGAAGTGTTCTTCCTAAGATGATTATAGCTTGATTCTTGAAGTAATTTTTGATGAAGATGATGATTAGCTACTGGAAAAATTTGTTCATAAGTGTGTGTGTGTGTTGAGAGAGAATTAGAAAGAGAATTGGAAGTGAAATGGAGTGAATGATGAGTGGTAAGTGGTGAGTGGGGTTAAAAGGAGTTCTAGTTAGTTGACTAGTTCATGGTAGAAGTTAAAATTAATTAGTCATACATGACATAATCAAGAGTGGAATCCCATGCTAGTTCCTATTGGTATATACCCACAGTAAGTACATCTAGAAGCTATGTATAATACGGGTATGAATACGACTAGAATTCTTGATGAAAAAAGAATGGGAATGTAACTGTACCCATTTTTGTTAAGTATTAGTGTTTTGATATATGTCTTGAAGTCTTCCAAAAGTATATTAATACATCTAAATACACTACATGTATATACATTTTAACTGAGTCGTTAAGTCATCGTTAGTCGTTACATGTAAGTGTTGTTTTGAAACCTTTAAGTTAACGATCTCATTTAATGTTGTTAACCCATTGTTTATTAAATCTAATGAGATGTTAAATTATTATCTTATCATGATATTATGATATATTAATATATCTTAATATGATATATATAAATTTAAATGTTGTTACAACGATAATCGTTATATATATGTCTCATTTCAAAATCCTTAAGTTAGTAGTCTTGTTTTTACATATGTAGTTCATTGTTAACATACTTAATGATATATATAATTATCATTTTATCATGTTAAATATAGTGTAACAATATCTTAATATGATACATATGTATTTAGTAAGACGTTGTAATAACGATAATCGTTATATATATCGTTTTGAGTTTCTTAACTTAGTAGTCTCATTTTTATGTATATAACTCATTGATAATATAATTATGGAGATACTTACTTATCATAATCTCATGTTAACTATATATATATCCATATATATATCGTCATGTCGTTTTTACAAGTTTTAACGTTCATGAATCGCCGGTCAACTTGGGTGGTCAATTGTCTACATGAAACTCATTTCAAATAATCAAATCTTAACAAGTTTGATTGCTTAACATGTTGGAAACACTTAATCATGTAAAAATCAATTTCATTTAATATATATAAACATGGAAAAGTTCGGGTCACTACAATACCTACCCGTTAAATAAATTTCGTCCCGAAATTTTAAGCAGTTGGAGGTGTTGTCGTATCTTCTGAAAATAAGTGCGGGTATTTCTTCTTCATCTGATCTTATCATTCCCAGGTGAACTCGGGTCCTCTACGAGCATTCCATCGAACCTTAACAATTGGTATCTTGTTTTGTTTAAGTCTTTTAACCTCACGATCCATTATTTCAACGGGTTCTTTGATGAATTGAAGTTTTTAGTTGATTTGGATTTCGTCTAACAGAATAGTGAGATCTTCTTTAGCAAAATATTTCTTCAAATTCGAGATGTGGAAAGTGTTATGTACAGTCGCGAGTTGTTGAGGTAACTCAAGTCGGTAAGCTACTGGTCCGACACGATCAATAATCTTGAATGGTCCAATATACCTTGGATTTAATTTCCCTCATTTACCAAATCGAACAACGCCTTTCCAAGGTGCAACCTTAAGCATGACCATCTCTTCAATTTCAAATTCTATATCTTTTCTTTTAATGTCGGCGTAGCTCTTTTGTCGACTTTGGGCGGTTTTCAACCGTTGTTGAATTTGGATAATCTTCTCGGTAGTTTCTTGTATTATCTCCGGACCCGTAATCTGTCTATCCCCCACTTCACTCCAACAAATCAGAGACCTGCACTTTCTACCATAAAGTGCTTCAAACGGCGCCATCTCAATTCTTGAATGGTAGCTGTTGTTGTAGGAAAATTCTGCTAACGGTAGATGTCGATCCCAACAGTTTCCAAAAAAATAACACATGCTCGTAGCATGTCTTCAAGTGCTTGTATCGTCCTTTCACTCTGCCCAGCAGTTTGTGGATGATAGGCAGTACTCATGTCTAGACGAGTTCCTAATGCTTGCTGTAATGTCTGTCAGAATCTTGAAATAAATCTGCCATCCCTATCAGAGATAATAGAGATTTGTATTCCATGTATGGAGACGACTTCCTTCAAATACAGTCGTGCTAACTTCTCATCTTGTCATCTTCTCTTATTGATAGGAAGTGTGGTGATTTGGTGAGACGATCAACTATTACCCAAATAGTATCAAAACCACTTGCAGTCCTTGGCAATTTAGTGATGAAATCCATGGTAATGTTTTCCCATTTCCATTCCGGGATTTTGGGTTGTTGAAGTAGACCTGATGGTTTCTGATGCTCAGCTTTGACCTTAGAACACATCAAACATTCTCCTACGTATTTAGCAATGTCAGCTTTCATACCTGGCCACCAAAAATGTTTTGTGAGATCCTTGTACATCTTCCCCGTTCCAGGATGTATTGAGTATCTGGTTTTATGAGCTTCTCTAAGTACCATTTCTCTCATATCTCCAAATTTTGGTACCCAAATTCTTTCAGCCCTATACCGGGTTTCGTCTTTCCGAATATTAAGATGCTTCTCTGATCCTTTGGGTATTTCATCCTTTAAGTTTCCCTCTTTTAAAACTCCTTGTTGCGCCTCCTTTATTTGAGTAGTAAGGTTAGTGTGAATCAATACATTCATAGATTTTACACGAATGGGTTCTCTGTCCTTTCTGCTCAAGGCGTCGGCTACCACATTTGCCTTCCCTGGGTGGTAACGAATCTCAAAGTCATAATCATTCAACAATTCAATCCACCTGCGCTGCCTCATGTTCAGTTGTTTCTGATTAAATATGTGTTGAAGACTTTTGTGGTCGGTATATATAATACTTTTGACCCCATATAAGTAGTGCCTCCAAGTCTTTAATGCAAAAACAACTGCGCCTAATTCCAAATCATGCGTCGTGTAATTCTGTTCGTGAATCTTAAATTGTCTAGACGCATAAGCAATTACTTTCGTTCGTTGCATTAATACACAACCGAGACCTTGCTTTGAGGCGTCACAATATATCACAAAATCATCGTTCCCTTCAGGTAATGACAATATACTTGCCGTAGTTAAATTTTTCTTCAACAATTGAAACGCTTTCTCCTGCTCATCCTTCCATTCAAATTTCTTCCCTTTATGCGTTAATGTAGTCAAGGGTTTTGCTATTTTGGAAAAATCTTGGATGAACCTTCTGTAGTAACCAGCCAGTCCTAAAAATTGGCGTATATGCTTCGGAGTTTCGGGGTTTCCCACTTTTCAACGGTTTCAATCTTTGCCGGATCCACTTGAATACCTTCTTTGTTCACTATGTGACCGAGGAATTAAACTTCTTCCAACCAAAATGCACACTTTGAAAACTTAGCGTACAGTTTTTGTTTCCTCAACAACTCTAGCACTTTTCTCAAATGTTCTTCGTGCTCTTGGTCATTCTTTGAGTAAATAAGTATGTCATCGACAAAAACAATGACAAACTTGTCAAGGTATGGCCCACACACTCGGTTCATGAGGTCCATGAACACAGCTGGTGCGTTAGTTAAACCAAACGGCATAACCATAAACTCATAATGAATGTAACGCGTCCTAAAAGCAGTCTTCGGAATATCATCCTCCTTCACCCGCATTTGATGATACCCGAAACGTAAATTGATCTTCGAATAAACCGACGAGCCTTGTAGTTGATCAAATAAGTCATCGATTCTCGGTAGTGGGTAGCGGTTCTTAATGGTAAGTTTGTTCAATTCTCGGTAGTCGATACACAACCTAAATGTACCATCCTTCTTCTTGACAAACAAAATAGGAGCTCCCCACGGTGATGTGCTTGGTTGAATGAAACCATACTCTAAAAGTTCTTGTAATTGGCTTTGGAGTTCCTTCATCTCGCTGGGTGCAAGTCTGTATGGAGCACGAGCTATTGGTGTAGCTCCTGGTACAAGATCTATCTGAAATTCAACGGATCGGTGCGGAGGTAGTCCCGGTAATTCTTTCGGAAATACATCAGGAAATTCTTTTACGACGGGAACATCATTGATATTCTTTTCTTCAGGTTTAACTTCCTCGATGTGTGCTAGAATGATGTAACAACCTTTTCTTCTTAGTTTTTGCGCCTTCAAACTATTAATAAGATTTAACTTCGCGTTGCTCTTTTCTCCGTACACCATTAAAGGTTTTCCTTTTTCACGTATAATGCGAATCGCATTTTGTAACAAACGATCTCTGCTCTCACCTTTTTCAACCAGTCCATGCCAATTATTACATCAAAACTCCCTAACTTGATTGGTATTAAATCAATTTTAAACGTTTCATCCCCCAGTTTTATTTCTCTCTCCCGACATATATTATCTGCTGAAATTAATTTACCGTTTGCTAATTCGAGTAAAAATTTACTATCCAAAGGCGTCAATGGGCAAATTAATTTAGCACAAAATTCTCTACTCATATAGCTTCTATCCGCACCCGAATCAAATAAAACATAAGCAGATTTATCGTCAATAAGAAACGTACCCGTAACAAGCTCCGGGTCTTCCTGTGCTTCTGCCGTATTAATAT
Source organism: Rutidosis leptorrhynchoides (assembly GCF_046630445.1). Taxonomy (NCBI): domain Eukaryota; kingdom Viridiplantae; phylum Streptophyta; class Magnoliopsida; order Asterales; family Asteraceae; genus Rutidosis; species Rutidosis leptorrhynchoides. Next base: position 349,673,624 of record NC_092338.1, read on the forward strand.
TGAAAACTCTTCCACGACCCTGCCCATTAGTATTCCCATGATTTGGGAAATTTCTAATAATGTGGCTCGGTTTTCCACATTTATAACAAACAGCGTTGGTATTACTTGCTCTGACACTATTCGTTTCGGCATTACTTGTTCTGACATTATTTGTTCCTTTAGTTCTGTTAAACTTTGGTCCGTAGAAATCACACTTTGTCGCGCTATGCCCATTTCTTTTACACCTGTTGCAAAATGTCGTGCAAAACCCCTGATGATTTTCTTCACACCTATGACATGGCTGTTTTTGGTTTTTGTTGCCGTTGTTGTTATTGAGGTTGTTGTTGGGATTGTTATTGTTGTTGAAACAGTTGTTGTAGTTGTTGTTGTTGGGATGTTTGTTGTAGTTGTTGTTGTTAGGATTGCGGTTATTGTTGCGATTGTTGTTGCGGTTGTTGGGATAGTTGTTGCGATTGTTGTTGTAATTGTTGTTGTTGTTGTACTGGTGACTCTTGTCACCGTTTTCCTCCCACTTCCTCTTGAGTTGTTTCGTGTTGGCTTCTTCGGCCGCCTACTCTTTAATTCTTCCCTCAATCTGATTTATGAGTTTATGAGCCATTCAACTTGCCTTCTGTATAGAAGCGGGCTCGTGTGAACTCACATCTTCTTGAATCCTTACTGGTAAACCTTTTACAAACGCGTCGATCTTCTCTTCTTCATCTTTGAACGCTCCCGGACTCAATAGGCACAACTCTGTGAATCGTCGTTCATATGTGGTAACGTCGAACCCTTGTGTTCGTAACTCTCTAAGTTCTGCCTTGAGCTTATTGACTTCGTTTCTAGGACGGTACTGCTCGTTCATCAATTGCTTGAATGCCGACTACGGTAGTGCATAAGCAGCATTTTGTCCTACCTGTTCAAGATAGGTGTTCCACCACGTTAACGCAATACCTGTGAAGGTATGCGTAGCGTACTTAACTTTGTCCTCTTCAGTACACTTACTTATGGCAAACACCGTTTCAACTTTCTCGGTCCACCGTTTCAATCCAATTGGTCCTTCGGTTCTATCAAATTCCAAAGGTTTGCAGGCAGTGAATTCTTTGTAGGAGCATCCTACACGATTTCTTGTGCCGTTAGCTGCATTGCTAGATTCAGAGTTATTGTTGGTATGTAGCGCAGCCTGTACTGCGGCTATGTTTACAGCAAGAAAGGTACGAAATTCCTCTTCCCTCATATTCATGGTGTGTCGAGTAGTCGGTTCCATTTCCTTCAAAATAGCCAACTGAATCGAGTTAATCATACAGAATATTAAGAGCAGTCAATAGTATTTCGTAGCATTATATGAACTCATTTATAAAAGCTTTTTCTTCATATTAGCATTTTATAAGTTTAAATTCGGGTACTACCTATCCGTTAAGTTCATACTTAGTAGCTAATATACAATTCAACTACTACAATTCCATATGAAAAACGGAATATAATAATATATCACATACAAATATTCTTCAAACTTACAACTTCGCTATATTACATATAACATGAAATATAGTACACTTTGATACATGACAGTTTTGAAGATAAATCTAGTTAATACGCAAGTTGTTCAGCAAAGGAAATAAAGACACGTAATTCATAAGTCCAGAAACAAGTCATGCATTCTGGTTTTACTAAGACGACTTCCCATCCTTGTTCTTATGGAAAATAACCATTATGACCATTGGCTAGGCAGTATGTTGCAATGTCGTCAAAAGGACGAGGGTTTCGTAATGTCCAACAGCCCCGTAATAATCTAAAAACCTTGTTTCTCACCTCAACTACTGAATCCGTCACTTGTGGAAAGGTTTTATTTAAAAGTTGTAATCCGATATTCTTTTTCTCACTTTGGTAAGAAGCGAACATCACTAACCCGTAAGTATAACATGCTTCTTTATGTTGCATGTTAGAAGCTCTTTCTAACTAGTGAAATCCTATGTTGGGATACATTGAGTCAAAATAGGTTCTTAACCCGTAGCGTAAAATTGCATTTGGGTTCCCCGCATTTAACGCTTTAAAGAAAACACGGCGTAACTTACGGTCTCCCAATGTGATATACCCCACCTATCAAAGGAAAGCCTTTTATAAACTAAGGCATTTCTAGAAAGTCTTTCAAATGTTTGACAAGTTAATTTCGCCATAACTAAATGTGCTGATGAATGCTGACCGACTCTAGACAAGATTTCCTCAATCATATCCTCTAGTAGGTCTTCTAAAATATTCGGTTGTCTACCCTTAACGTCCATTTTGTTTTTATACTGTAAAATAGACAAGGATTAGATTCATAAAAGATAATTAACAAACAATACAAGCAATTTTTATATAGAACATAAAAGTACAAGCACACTACAATACATATAATACACAACATGATTACAACTCCCTAATCTGAATCACTGGTTTCTTCTTCTTCGGACTTGGTTCGCTTTCCTAATTTTCTAGGGATATATGGTGTTCCTCTAATACGAGCCGTCGTTTTCCACAATGGTTTAGAAAAACCTGGTGGTTTAGAAGTTTCAGGGTTATTGTTACACTTTAGTAAATACGGATGTTGCCGATACATATAAAGCTCATCGGGGTTGGAATCAGGTTTCTCTATCTTTATACCTTTTCCCTTATTATTTTCTTTTGCTATATTAAATTGGGTCGAGGTGATTTCTATAACATCATCGGAATCCTCATCGGGATCCGATTCATCGGAAAATTGGTAATCTTCCCAATATTTTGCTTCCTCGACAGAAACACCATTGACCATTTTTAACTTTGGTCCGTTGGTTGAGGATTTTCTTTTATTTAAACGATTTACTGTAGGTATCACTATTTCTTCCCCCGAAACCTCTTCTTCTTCCGGTTCCCCCTCTTCCGATTCCTCCTCTTCTGGTTCCTCTTCTTCCGGTTCCTCTTCTTCTGGTTCTTCCTCTTCCGGTTCCTCTTCGGGAATTTTTTAATCTTCCCAAAGTATATTCAACTCTTCATTATTATTAGGTGAGTCGATGGGATTTGTACTAGTGTTAGACATCTATAACACAATATCAAATACATTAAGAGGTTAATATATCACACAATAATTACATGTTAATAATATATAGTTTCCAACAAAGAGTGTTAAGCAATCGTTTTTGAAGAAAACACGGTCGAAGTTCAGACTCACTAATGCATCCTAACAAACTCGGTAAGACACACTAATGCAATTTTCTGGTTCTCTAAGACCAACGCTCTGATACCAACTGAAATGTCCCGTTCATATTGATTATAAACGTTCCATATTAATTGATTTCGTCGCGAGGTTTTGACCTCTATATGAGACGTTTTTCAAGGACTGCATTCATTTTTAAAACAACCATAACCTTTATTTTATCGATAAAGGTTTAAAAAGAATTACGTAGATTATCAAGAAATGATAATCCAAAATATACCGTTTACACACGACCATTACATAATGGTTTACAATAAGAATATATTACATTAAAAATAAGTTTCTTGAATGCAGTTTTTACATAATATCATACAAGCATGGACTCCAAATCTTGTCCTTATTTTAGTATAATAATCACCTAAGAATAAACATGCTTAAAACGTCAACAAAAATGTTGATGAGTTATAGGTTTAACCTATATATTATCAAATCATAATAATAGACCACAAGATTTCATATTTCAATATACATCCCATACATAGAGATAAAAATCATTCATATGGTGAACACCTGGTAACCGACATTAACAAGATGCATATAAGAATATCCCCTATCATTCCGGGAAATCCTTCAGACATGATAAAAACGAATTCGAAGTACTAAAGCATCCGGTACTTTGGATGGGGTTCGTTAGGCCCAATAGATCTATCTTTAGGATTCACGTCAATTAGTAGATCGGTTCACTAATTCTTAGGTTACCAAGCAAAAAGGGGCATATTCGGCTTCGATCATTCACCCATATAATGTAGTTTCATTTACTTGTGTCTATTTCGTAAAACATTTATAAAACTGCATGTATTCTCATCCCAAAATATTAGATTTTTAAAAGTGGGACTATAACTCACTTTCACATATTTTTACTTCGTCGGGAAGTAAGACTTGGCCACTGGTCGATTCACGAACCTATACAAATATGTACATATATATCAAAGTATGATCAAAATATATTTACAACATTTTTTTATTACGTTTTAATGATTTGAGTTTGTTAAGTCAGTAGTCCTCGTTAGTAACCTACAGCTAGTTGTCCACAGTTAGATGTACAGAAATAAATAAATATAAATTATCTTGGATCAATCTACGACCCAGTGTATACAAGCCTCAGGCTAGATCACAACTCAAACTATATATATTATTTTGGAATCAACCTCAACCCTGTATAGCTAACTCCAACATTACTGCATATAGAGTGTCTATGGTTGTTCCAAAATATATTATATAGATGGGTCGATATGATATGTCAAAATATTGTATACGTGTCTATGGTATCCCAAGATTACATAATATATACTAGAATACATGAATAATACAATATAAGTTTGTTAAGTTCTGATTTGTATAGAATTGTTACAATATTTCCCGTAGCTACATCAATCAAAAAAAATATCCAATCTTGTTTTACCCATAACTTCTTCGTTTTAAATCCGTTTTGAGTGAATCAAATTGCTATGGTTTTATATTGAACTCTATTTTATGAATCTATACAGAAAAAGTATAGGTTTATAGTCGGAAATATAAGTTACAAGTCATTTTTGTAAGAGGTAGTCATTTAAGTCGAAAGAACGACGTCTTGATGACCATTTTGAAAAACATACTTTCACTTTGAGTTTAACCATGATTTTTGGATATAGTTTCATGTTCATAAGAAAAATAATTTTCCCAGAAGAACAACTTTTAAATCAAAGTTTATCATAGTTTTTAATTAACTAACCCAAAACAGCCCGCGGTGTTACTACGACGGCGTATATCCGGTTTTACAGTGTTTTTCGTGTTTTCAGGTTTTAAATCATTAAGTTTGCATATAATATAGATATAGAATATGTATTTAGTTGATTTTAAAAGTCAAGTTAGAAGGATTAACTTTTGTTTGCGAACAAGTTTAGAATTAACTAAACTATGTTATAGTGATTACAAGTTTAAACCTTCGAATAAGGTAGTTTTATATATATGAATCGATTGATGTTATGAACATAATTACTACCTCAAGTTTAGTAGGTAAACCTACTGAAAGTGACAAGAAATGATCTAGCTTCAAAGGATCTTGGATGGCTTGAAAGTTCTTGAAGTAGGATCATGACACAAAAACAAGTTCAAGTAAGATTTTTACTCGAATTAAGATAGTTTATAGTTATAGAAATTGAATCAAAGTTTGAATATGATTATTACCTTGAATAAGAAAGATAACCTAATGTAAATAACAAAGGTTTCTTGATCTTAGATGATTACTTGGAATGGATTAGAAAGCTTGGATGTAAACTAGTAAACTTGAAAGGATTTTTGAAGTGTTCTTGAAGTGTTCTTCCTAAGATGATTATAGCTTGATTCTTGAAGTAATTTTTGATGAATATGATGATTAGCTACTGGAAAAATTCATTCATAAGTGTGTGTGTGTGTGTGTGTGTGTGTGTGTTGAGAGAGAATTGGAAGTGAAATGGAGTGAATGATGAGTGGTAAGTGGTGAGTGGTGAGTGGGGTTAAAAGGAGTTCTAGTTAGTTGACTAGTTCATGGTAGAAGTTAAAATTAATTAATCATACATGACATAATCAAGAGTGGAATCCCATGCTAGTTCCTATTGGTATATACCCACAGTAAGTACGTCTAGAAGCTGTGTATAATACGGGTATGAATACGACTAGAATTCTTGATGAAAAAAGAATGGGAATGTAACTGTACCCATTTTTGTTAAGTATGAGTGTTTTGATATATGTCTTAAAGTCTTCCAAAAGTATATTAATACATCTAAATACACTACATGTATATACATTTTAACTGAGTCGTTAAGTCATCGTTAGTCGTTACATGTAAGTGTTGTTTTGAAACCTTTAAGTTAACGATCTCATTTAATGTTGTTAACCCATTGTTTATTAAATCTAATGAGATGTTAAATTATTATCTTATCATGATATTATGGTATATTAATATTTCTTAATATGATATATATACATTTAAATATAGTTACAACGATAATCGTTACATATATGTCTCGTTTCAAAATCCTTAAGTTAGTAGTCTTGTTTTTACATATGTAGTTCATTGTTAACATACTTAATGATATATATAATTATCATTTTATCATGTTAAATATAGTGTAACAATATCTTAATATGATACATATGTATTTAGTAAGACGTTGTAATAACGATAATCGTTATATATATCGTTTCGAGTTTCTTAACTTAGTAGTCTCATTTTTATGTATATAACTCATTGTTAATATAATTATGGAGATACTTACTTATCATAATCTCATGTTAACTATATGTATATCCATATATATATATATATATATATATATATATATATATATATATATATATATATATATATATATATATATATATATATATATATATATATATATATATATATATATATATATATATATATATCGTCATGTCGTTTTTACAAGTTTTAACGTTCGTGAATCGCCGGTCAACTTGGGTGGTCAATTTTCTACATGAAACTCATTTCAAATAATCAAGTCTTAACAAGTTTTATTGCTTAACATGTTGGAAACACTTAATCATGTAAAATTCAATTTCATTTAATATATATAAACATGGAAAAGTTCGGGTCACTACACCAGGTATTGGTACCATGTGAGTTAAGCACTATATTTCATCATGCCAATTTGTTGAATTAAGAACTTTAGCCTAACTTTATCTAAAGGTTTAGTGAACATGCCAGCTAATTGTATTTGGTAGGCACAAAGTACAATTCTACATCTCCTTATTCTACATGGTCCTTGATAAAGTGATAACGAATATCTACGTGCTTAGTTTTAGAATGCCGGACCAGGTTGCTAGTAATTGCAATTGCACTTTGTGAATCATAGTAAATTGGGGTCTTAGTAATATTAAAGCCATAGTTTAAAACTTGAGTTTGAATTCACAAAACTTGTGAACAACTGTGAGCTGCAGCAATATACTCAGACTCAGCTGTTGATAAGGATAAACAGTTTTGCTTTTTGAATGACCAACCGACTAATCTATTTCCCAACATCTGTATAGATCCAGATGTGCTTTTTATATCAACATATCAACCACCATGATCCGCATCCGTATAAGCAGTAAGATTGAATTCAGATTCATGAGGATACCAGATTTCAAGATTAGGTGTACCTTTTAGGTACTGTAAAATTCTAACCACTGCTTTAGAGTGTGATTTCTTTGGGTTCGATTAAAAACGAGCACATACCATTACAACAAGTGTAATGTCCGATCTGATCGCAGTTAAATACATTAGAGAACTAACCATGCTTCTATAAAGCATTATATCAAAGGGTTCCCCTTTTTCATCAGCATCCAACAATTTCCTCATTGGGGTTGTCATGGGTTTTAAGGTAGTCATTTTAAAACATTTTAACATATCATTGATATATTTAGCTTGACTGATAAAAATCCCACTTAGTAATTGTTTGACTTGTAACCCTAAGAAGAAATTAAGCTTGTCAAGCATGCTCATTTCGAATTTGTTGGCCATAAAGTCACCAAATTCTTTGCATAAGGCCGGGGACGTGGAACTAAAAATAATGTCATCAACGTAAATTTGAACCAAGAGAACGTGACCGTGGTTTTTATGGATGAAGAGCGTTGTATCAATCGTTCCACAAGAAAAGCCATTTTCCATCAAGTACTTTGTTAAAGTCTCGTACCATGCACGCGGTGCTTGTTTTAGACCGTACAAAGCTTTCTCCAAGTAGTAAACATGATTCGGATGAATAGGATCAACAAAGCCTTCAAGTTGATCAACATAAACTTCTTCTTGAAGATGTCCATTAAGAAAGGCAGTTTTGACATCCATTTGGAACACCGTAAACTTCATATGAGAAGCGAATGTAAGAAAAAGACGTATAACCTCAATCCTTGCAACCGGAGCAAACGTTTCACTGTAGTCAATACCCTCTTATTGTCTATAACCCTTAGTCACAAGACGTGCCTTATTTCGAACCACAACCCCATCAGGATCTTTCTTATTTTTAAAGATCCACTTTACACCGATTGGTTTTTGACCTGTTGGTCTTGGAACTAATCGCCATACCTTCAAACATTCAAATTGACCTATCTCTTCTTGCATTGCTGTTACCCAGTTTGGATCAAGTAAGGCTTGAGCTACCGAAGTTGGTTCAACCTTACTAAGGAAGGCAGTATATAAACACATATTTTGAGCTGCCCTTCGAGTTGATACTGGAGCATTAGCATCACCAATTATAAGATCAACTGGATGACTTTTATTACATCGGTTTGTATGTAGAAGAGGTCCTACATAAGTGGTATCCATTGAAACATCAACCGTTGTTAACATCAAGCCATGATCCTCTTGTTTTGAGGTAACATTGTCTAATGGGTTTGTTTGAATTTTAGGAAAAATTTTCGAAGTTGTATCAAGGGATGAGTCTTGAATTTGTTCAAGATTAATATCAGGAGGTTGGATGGAGGATGAAGACACAACTGGTGAATTAGTTGTTGTTGTATCGTCATTAATGAGACTAGGTTGTGTCTCAAATGAAATTGATTGTGCTGGTGTTTCATGGACGGTAGGAACAGTTGAGTTCGGTTGAGGAGTATACATTGAATCAAACAATAGATCCAGTCCCTATGTAGTTACCGTAGGAACACCCTTCTTCGAGAAAATTGAGTTTTGTGCGAAAGAAGTGGTAGCCAAGTTATGATCGGGTTTTGAACTGAGTTGTTCAAAAGTTATCCCCGATAACTCATCAAAACGAACATTAATGCTTTCCTTTATCGTCTTTGTTATTTTATGATACACACGATACGCTACTTTGTTCGATGAGTAACCAAGAAATATGGCCTGATCACCATGAGCATCAAACTTCCCAAGGCTGTCAAAATCGTTAAGAACATAGTATATACAGCTAAAAATACGGAAATATTTAACATCCGGGCGTCTACCATATAGCAACTCATAAGGAGTTTTATCAAAATGTTTGTTTATGATACAACGATTTTGGGATAACATGCAGTTGAAATGCCCCTTCCCCCCCTCACAATTCCGGAAGTAATTTAGAGTAGGCAAGCATCGTTCGTGCTGCCTCGCACAAAGTACGATTATGTCGTTCGAGTACTTCATTTTGTTGGGGGGTTCTTGCAGCAGAGAAATGATGTCCTTGGTCTTTTAAGTAACAATCAAGTAGGTCATTCTTAAATTCCGTCCTATTATCAGTTCTGATGCTCTTAACATGTTTGTTAAAAGAACGTTGAGTCTTTTTAATGAACTCAATGATAATGGCGGGGGTTTCAGGTTTGGTCTTTAAAAGAATTATCCATGTAAATCTAGTATAGTCATCAACAATGACAAGCACATATCCCCGCCACCTAGGCTAGAAACCCGCATGTGTCCACATAAGTCCATATGCAATAATTGCAAACACGTTGAAGTACTTTGGACTTTTTTAAGCGGATGATTAGTCCGTTTTAGCTTACCCATTGCACATGATGGACACACATGATGCTTATCATATTGAAAGCTAGGAATACTATTAACCAAGTCTTTTGAGACTAGTCAATTAATACCCTTATAGTTTAGGTGAGACATCCAGTGATGCCATAACCACGAATTTTCTTTTATGGAATGAGTAACCAAACACATATTACCATGTGTTGATGCATCAATGAGATCAATAGTATATAGTGAAGCACAACGTTTACCAACAAGGATATCATTTCCATTGGTGGATTGCACCGAGCATTGGCGACGTTCAAATAGAACTTTGAGATCTCCATCGCAGAATTGACTTACACTAAACAAACTACAACCTAGACCTTCAACATATGAGACCCGTTTGATTATTATGCTATTTTGAACATAATCTTCATAGCCCATTATCGCCGCTATTTCATCATTTCCAAATGTAACCGTTCCTAGAAATTTGTCAACAAAATTGACAAGCAAGGATTTATCGCCCGTCATATGTCGAGAACAACCGGAGTCGATATACCATACACATATGTTGAAACCCTGTAAACATTAATTTTCCTAGATTTTAGGCACCCAAACTTGTTTGGGTCCTCTACGGTTAGTAACAGGAACAAACTTTGGATTGCACAAATAAGTAAAATGTAATGCATCATGCAGTTTAGATTTTAAAGCATCATCCAAAAGCACATTACACATATCTTTCAGATAAGTAATCTCAAGGTTTACAGATTCATCAGAAGTCTTAACACACAGATTATTCCAAGATGATTTATCTTTCACAGAAGGAAAATGAAATACATGAGATGGTTTCATATGTCGACTAGTAGATATCTCAGGTTTGTTTGCTACTTTCTTAGTCGTTGACTTAGGTACCCATTTGTAATTGTAATTCAAGTTTGGATTATAACCTGTGACACGAAAAACATCTTTGTTAGTTCGACGTCCAAACTTTCAGTTGACATGTGAGAAAATTGATTTTTCAAAATTTCCTTTTTGATTTGACGTTCTTTGTTATCATACTCACTCAAATCAGGTTTTGGACTTGTGTGTTGTGTAGACTTAACTGGTTTCATTAAAAGATTTTCCTTTGTTTGATTTGACATTATCATCATAGAAATCTTTTTCAGTAGAGAAAGAACCATTCGGAGAATGAACCTTCTTAACAATAAATTGTGTTGAAGGTACAACTTTTGAAAAACTTTTTCCAAATTGAGAACGTAAGGGATTTTTAAGATAGTAATGGGTTTAAAATCCTTAGAATTTGTTGTCCCCTTAACCTTCTTATTAATCCCACAAACACATTCAGACACTCTGGTCTCACATTCAGACAACTTGGTCTCACTTGATGAAGCTAGCTTTTGTGTGTTATCCTATTTTAGTTGAATTATCTTGTGATTTAAACTTTTAATTTCAAGACATAATTTCTCAGCAGAAACTACAACTTCACCTTACTTAAAAGCATAAGTACATTCTTTCTTAGGAAGTGTAGGCAATTTATCACACAAGGCAAGCATTTGTTCCAAGGATTTACACTTAAGTTGCAGTTCAACATTTTTCTTTTCAAGTATATCTACTATACGACTCAAGTTCATTACAACAGATATTTTATCATTGAAATCTCTGTTAGGTTCAACTTTTGGTTCATATTGAGGTTCTACTTTCACATCTAAAGCCTTTTGACCTAGAGATTTTATCTCAAAGAAGGCATTTAGTTCATGTGCTAGGTCTTCACAGATTTTATCATCAGAAATAGGACATGCAGGTAAGGTCGGTAGAATTGGTTTTGCATCAAAAGTTGATTCATCAAACACCTCATTTATGGTAATAATGCTAGAACTAGGTTTGTTAAACACTTCATTCTAAAGCATTAATATATATTTTTCTACCATGAGTGTAGGAATATTAACCAGTCTACGTTTAGGCACATAGTCATCATTTTGCATATTCTGTTCATGTTCAACTGACTCTTGTAAGAAACTAGGATGTGATTTACCCAATTTAGCATTAATGTTTTCATACATCAGTTTGATTTGATAATATTTCTTAGATGAACGATTAGTAATCACATTATCAAAATCAACATCAGATGAATGCACAAAATGATATGGTAAACCAGCTTGAAAGTTATCTGAATGAAATAATCCGGGAACTTTCTTTGAAATTTCATCCAATGTCTTGGGATCTTTATATCCAACCCCCCATTTTTCACCATGAATAGTTTTTGGTCTATTCATAAAGATTGTTTGCTTTGAAAGTTCCATTTCAATTATTGCTTTTGATTTCTCAGTGCGATAAAGTTTATCGTCATATTTAACAAGCCGAGCTTTCATTTCAAGCACATCTTTATTGAATAGAGAAATCTCAGATTTCTTCTTAATGATGATTTCTTCCAATTGAATAATTTTCTTATTCAACTTGAAAATGGTGGGTTCATGTTGTTCTTTTAGGTTTGACAAATCTTTTTCTAAGAATTTGACCTTTTCCTCAAGATGTTCGGACTTTAACCGATCATCAGTTCGTTCGATTTTGATCGGAAGTATTAATTTTTTAAGTTCTTCCATCTCAGTGTCCATTGCACCGAGTTGGCTTCTCAAACGATTCACTTCCAATTATGATGAAGAAGGTTTAGTCTCATTAAGTTTTATTTTATCTTTTAAAGTTCTGTTTTCAGTTTTCAAACCTTTAACTTCTTTAGTGATTGAGACTAAATTCTTCATCAGTGTGTTTTGCATGTTAATAAACTCAGGTGGGATTTTAGTTAATTGTATGTCATCATCATCAGATGTTGAGTTAGCATCCTTCATAGCTTCCTTAGCTTTGATAAACTTGGTCACATTGCAAATACTGGCATGTTCCTCCTCGGATTCTGACTCATCCTTCTAATTGAACCAAGTTTCATCAACCGGTTTCAGCTCTCCCTCAGTTTCCATAACCTTTGCCAACAACGTTTCTTCTTGTAGTAAGCCGCATCCTTCTTCTTTGGACATCATGAGAGAAATGGCTAGCTTTGCCACAATTGAAATAGGTGGAATCTTCCTTCTTAGAATCATCAAATTGTTGAGGTTGGGTTTCTTGTAGTAAGAGGAAGAAGATGAATTCTTGCACTGGTTGGTTGATTTGCCTTTGAATTTGTACTTGTTCAAAGCTTTGGTGAACATTGAAGCCATCTTGACCAATTCACGGTGAGAGTCATCAACATCCGAAAGATCAAGTTCTTCATAATCAGGTGACTCTTCAACAAGCACTTCCTTTGATAAGCTTTTGGAAGTGGTAAATGATTTGCTCTCGTTCTTAGCAATAAGATCAAGTGGATCACTTGGAGAAGACTCTTTCCTTTTCGCTTAAAGGGTAGACACAGCAGGTAGATAATGCATAAGAACCCCAACAAGCTCATGAATGTTAAGCTTGTCAATCTCCTTGGTGGATTGAATAATGGTTCCATAAGGAGTCCAATCAGAATTGTGCTTTTTGAGACACTTCATGCTGATCTCACCATTCACCTTTATTATCTTGCACTTTTTCAACTCATTCAGAACACCATTGAAACGTCTGTAGGTATCCTTGAATAATTCTTCAGGTTCTTGCTTAAATTCTTCATAAAGTCCTAGGGCCTTATTCAGGTTAGTGACACTTTTCATGTCATAACCTTCTTGTTGTCTCCGGATCTCATCCCATATGTCTTTAGCAGATGTGTTGCTATCAAAATTCTTAAACAATTCATAAGGAATTGCTTGCATGATGATATTATTTGCTTCCATATCACACTGGGCACGCTCACATTTATCACCAGAGAGTTCATAGATTGGAATTGGTAAACCGGTTTATGGATGAAATTCAACAATTGGTCCATCTCTTAAAGAAGCCCAAATGTGTTTTGCTTTCTCACCTTTGTAATCTATGTACTGAGTGATATGATGTAGTCACTAGTAATACTTTCCATCAAACAAGACAGGAGGTCTGGAATCAGATCCAATGATCAAGGTATCTTGAGTAGACATGTTGATTAAATGAGGTAGATTCTGTAAGAATTAGGTAGATCACAAAAACCAAGAATCAGTATAAAAAATGTAACAAAAATTTCAGATTTGGTTTCGGTACTGTAGCAGATTCAGGTTCGGTATGTACTGTAGTATGTTCGGGTTCGGTATCAGACTCGGTATATCAGATTCTGTATCAGAAACTGATAAAAATAGCAGGTATCTCACACAGACTCGGTAACAATAGAACTTGAAGCCTTAGAGGACTTAAACCTTAAAATATAACAAGTATATTTGAGATTCTGGTTCTGTATCTGGTTCGGTAACCAGATTCTGTAAACTTTTAACACAATTGAATCAAATCCAATACTTAACACTTAGAATCTGATTCGGTAAGCTTGCTGCACAAGGAAACAAGTTAGTTAACAAGAAAAATATCAAGTAAACCGAATGTGAATATATTGAATGTCAACTGTAGCAGTTGACAAACCGAGTCTATGTCCAAAACTTAGAAATACGATTGAATCCTTGCTTAAACCACATGAATTATGTGACAACCCGGAAATTTTTGACCAAATTTAAACTTTATCTTTATATTATTCTGACACGATAAGCAAAGTTTGTTAAGTTAAATTTCAAGAATTTTAAACTGTGTTCATACATTCATTTAACCTCGACCAAATTCCGACGATTCACGAACTATTATACAAATGGATAGGATTTTATATATATATATATATATATATATATATATATATGTGTATATATGTGTATATATATATATGTGTATGTATATATATATGTGTATATATATATATATGTGTATATATGTGTATATATATATATATATATATATATATGTGTGTGTGTGTGTGTGTGTGTGTGTGTGTGTATATATATTATAACTTAAAAATGTAAATAAAGTATTAGGTATAATACTTTACATGATTGTATTTACCGATGGAATTAAAAGATGATACCAAATGATTGAGTTATCAGTTACATTGTGTTATGATTACGGGTCTCTGTTGAGAGGTTCACTTTAATTTAGGAAACCTTTCCTTTTTATCGATATTCAGAAATAATGGTAAAGTGATCTTCAAGTAAGAACAAAAGTGTCATTAACGAGAGTTAGTCAAAAGTTAGTGAAGATTTCTATTTAATTTTCAAAAGCATACTTTACATTGATTGCCTCGTGTCCCTTGATAAATTAATTATTTAAGTTTCATATTATTAAAAAAATATTATTTGATATAATAACTGTAATTATTTAAACGAGTTAACTTATATAAAACGCACTTTGAAATATAATTGGTTCTGAAAAATTAAATATTATATTAAGTAAATATTTCAATTATATATGTATATATATATATATATATATATATATATATATATATATATATATATATATAAATCATATTTCTAAAATAAAGATATATATATATATATATATATATATATATATATATATATATATATATATATATATATATAAATATATTTTACAAGGTAATATTAATATAGTTATAAAACGTTTTGATTGAAGTAATATTTTATATATTATTAAATATATTTTAATAAACAACGAGAAGTTGATTTATAGAAGCAAATGACCAAAACACTCAAATGTATAAGTTACACCTCGTGTAATAATGTTTATCAATGATTTTAGTCTATATTTTGACAAGGGTACGAGTCACGAAATGTAAAGTATAAGTTTTCTTAGCGTACGAAAGGACATTCAAAAAACCGAAAACGTGACATAAGTTAAGCGTAAACGTACAAGTCATCGGAACTAAATTTACAAGTCAACTATACATGTAAATATAATATAATATATAATATAATATATAAATTAAATATATAAATATATATATTATAATAAACCGTAGCCACCCATGTTTTAAATGAATGTGAGCTGGAGAGAGTAGCCATGCGATCGCATGGCAAGGTTAGGTGGGAAAAGTATGTTTAAATACGATCGAATTCTGGTTCAGTTTACTCATTCAATCCATCGATCTATATCTCTCACATAGTATTATTTATACATAAAATACTACGACGAGGTTCTGCTCGCGAGTTTTCAAAATGAGTTTTTGAGCGGGATAGAGCAAAGGAAATTATGGCTTATAGCTATGGAGGTTATGGGTATGGTTCATGGGTTTCGTTCGTGAGGTCAACCTAGCGTTTATCATCTCCGTTGCGTCTACGTACTTTCCTGCAATATTGAATCTCAATATTGATACGTGAGCATTCATATCTTATCTTTTATATATTAAGAGTGTATCCTGACTAGTGCTCGACTATATATGACTATGCATGCTTGTATGCTTAATTTTGTCATTAAATAGTTTATGATAAATCATGAATTTAATACATATGCTACTGAAATAAGGTTTATGATATGCATGTCGTTGGAGAGCTGGTGAAAATTTAATAACTTTTCATTTAGAAATCGTGTGGTTTTGATGAACGAATTAAAAGATGTGGTCAACTGAATTATTATTAATTCTATTATTATTATTATTACTACTATCGTCGTTATAGTTATCGTTATTATTATTATTATTATCTAATAATAATAATAATTATTATTATTATCATTATCGTTATCAATATAAGTATTATCATTAAAATTGTTATTGTTATTATTAATACTATCGTTATTATCACTAAAGGTTATTATTATTATTATTATTATTATTATTATTATTATTATTATTATTATTATTATTATTATTATTATTATTATTATTATTATTATTATTATTATTTAAAAGTATCATTAATGTTAAAATTAGCACTTTTATTAAAATTATCATTTCTAATAGAAATATCATTTTTATTATAAAATATTATCATTATTATCATATTAGGATTATTATTATTTAAAATTATCATTTTTGATAGAATTATTTTTATAACATATTATTATTACTATTCTTATTATGATAATTATTATATATAGTAAATATTATTATTAAGATAAGTTATATTTTTTTTACTAATATTAAAGTATCGATACTATCAGTTATCATTTAAAATTTATCATTGTTATTAAAACTATCATTCTATTAACAATTATTATTATTATTAAAAATTATCATTTTAATTAGAATATATTATCATTAAAAAGTATAAAGTTTAAAACTATCATTTAATTTAAAATTATCGTTACTATCAATTTTATTAGTATTATTAATATCATCATTATTATTACCATTATTATTTATATTAAAATACTTTTAATAACATTATCGTTATTATTATCATTATTATTATTACAAAATAATAAAAATTTTACTCATTATTATTATCAATATTATTTTATCAAATAAATATGTAATACCAAGATATTTTACTACACGTAATATAATTACATTAATAATACATATCACTATATTTTTATAATATTGAGTAAACTGTATAAATTTTATTACTTGAGATATATAAAAGTATATTTTTATCATATATCAATTTTAATGTAAATTTTTATTAATAAATGATTTGTATTATTTACTATAATAAAATTTGATAAATATATTTAAGTATATAAAACGACTATATTTAAGTTATATAATAAACATATATAGATTTTGGAAGTCATTTTTGGATTTGTTGACTTTTGCATGATAATCTCGAGCATTAGGATTGTGATACACTACGACTTGACCTAAATTGTTAGACAGATTTTGACCAATATATATATATATATATATATATATATATATATATATAAATATATATATACATATATATACATATATATATATATATATATATATATATATATATATATATATATATATATATATATATATATATATATATATATATATACTTAATATAGGTTCGTGAATCCGAGGCCAACCTTGCACTTGTTCAATGCCGTCATATGCATAATTACTACAAAATACAGTATCGTGAGTTTCATTTGCTCCCTTTTTAAATGCTTTTGCAATATATATTTTTGGGACTGAGAATACATGCGCTACTTTTACAAATGTTTGACGGAATAGACACAAGTACTTAAAAACATTCTACGACTGAATTATTATACCGGATATCACCCCTTTATAGCTTGGTAACCTAAGAATTAGGGAACTGGCCCCTAATTGACGTGAATCCTAAAGATAGATCTATGGGCACTAACGACCCCCATCATGAGCGTTTGGATGCTTTAGTACTTCAATTTTTGTACAGATGTGTTAATCCTGTACGTATACAGATGTGTTAATCATGTATCTTTGGGGATATCCTATATGCATTATTGTTAATGTCGGTTACCAGGTGTTTATTCGTATGAATGGATTTGCATACATATGTATTAATCCTGTATGTTGATTATAAAATTGAAATCTTGTGGTCTATCAAAATTACTGAATTTTATTGTTTTATGATAAACTTATGAACTCACCAATATTTTGGTTGACACTTGAAAGCATTATTATTCTCAGGTATTAAAAAAATCTTTCGCTGTGCATTTGCTCATTTTAGAGATATTACTTAGAGTCATTCATGGCATATTTCAAAAGACATTGCATTCAAGTCATTGAGTTCAACAAGATTACTATTAAGTCATTTATAGTTTGAATATATCGTGAAATGGTATGCATACCTGTCAACTTTCGATGTAATGAAAGTTTGTCTTTTTAAAACGAATGCAATGTTTGTAAAATGTATCATTTAGAGGTCAGAACCTCGTGATGTATCCATATGTAATTGTATTCGTCCTTATGAATTAGGACGAGTCGCTTCATGTGGTATCAGAGCGGTGGTCTTAGCGAACCAAGTCTTGCATTAGTGTGTCTAACGGATAGTTATTAAGATGCATTAGTGAGTCTGGACTTCGACCGTGTCTGCATATCAAAAGTTTTGCTTATCACTTATGTCAAAAATTATCTGTTTATCATTCTTAGTCTAGACACGTCTTACTGCATTGATTGCATGAATAGTGTATAGTCAAAACTCATATTTTAATGTATCTGCTAATTCATATCTTAGCATATCTGTTACTGTAAACTTTGCCTGACATATTCCGTAAATTCCTCCGTAATCTACGAAATCTTTTGTTCTATATATTCTATGTAATTAGAATACCATCCGATAGCCAGAAATCATTTCATATCGAAAAATCCTTTATTCAATCGTACGAAATAGAACTCGCCACTAGTTCAAATCCCTCGGATTCTGATATGGAGTTTCACTCGAGCTCCGAAAGCAGTGTGACCGGAATGGATCAACCAATTAGCCATCATCTATTCTGGATGAATTGGGGATGGGTTCGTAGCCTACTTAATCATTGGAGGAAAGAAGAAGGTGATCCCTTCCATCCACCACATTTCCCACTTGGCGAAGAACCTGAAGCACTTACCGGCGAATCTGTTCGTAATACCATTTTCTCTCTCATTTCCAGAGTATCCCGTCATGATTATATACTATCTAAAATTCTAGATCTTATTCATCCGCTCGTCCGAACCAACAATCACCCCGGTGTAATAGAAGAAGTCAACGAGCTTCGCGCTCGGGTAGTGACTTTGGAGGATATGGTGCGAAGATTACAAGCACCATCAGCAACACCAGTACCACCAACAACATCTACATCTCAAGCCTCAATACCACGAATGCCAGTAGCATCACTGGCATCAACAGTACCACCATCAGCAACTTCAACGGTATCATTACCACCACTACCAACAACCTCTGCACCCCACACCTCAACATCACAATTTGTACCTTGAGCATCAACATCATACGTACTGTAGGTACCAAGGAATACCAACAACAATAACCGATGAAGTATTGATTCATAACTTCATTGGAGAAACATTTTGCAGCGATTATGTAATCTCTAAAGTCTTAGAGATTATCTAATCTAGCCTTAATCATAAATCAGATGAATGGACCGAAATGATAGAAGGAAGAATAGAAACCCTGACAAGAGTGGTGCGTGATTTACAAGCTAGTCTTGTTATACAAGCACCACCGGTAGTACCACCAGCATCACCAACACCAGCAAAACCTGTAGCAGTACAAGCTACACCAGTTCCATAACCATCAACGATATCGACATCACAATCATCAACGGATATATTGTATCAACGAGTTATGAAGTATTAACTCATTTTCTCTGAAGAATTTATATGTATATATGAGTTTTGAAACCACAATAGATCTTTTCGTACTAAGTTATTACGTATGGATTTTAACTAGTAATTACTACTTGGTTAATTCATATAACTAATATGCTATGATGTACATCCTTCGTTAATGACTTAACCATCATTAACTACAACCTCTGTTTCAATTCAATGAATTCCACTTCATAATAAACCAAGTGTATTATTCAATTATATGTTTGATTTTACACTTTCATCTTCGATGTACCCGAAACTTTCTACGAAAACCTTATTTGTACCTTACAAAGTTCATAAGAATTCCACAAACCTCAACATCCGTCACCAAGGAATATCAATAAGAATAAATAATGAAGTGTTCATCACAGTAGTGAAATATTCCTGGAAGATTATATAATCTCTAATGTTAGAGATTATTCATTTCTAGTTCCAGCCGAAAATCAAATGAGTTTAATTTAATATTAACTCATTAAATCTGTATTACATTCGAAGAAAATATACATATATTTTCATAAAGACTGCAATAAAAATTCTCTTGTACAAAATATTATTTGTGAAACTTTTAACGGGTAGGTAATACCCGAGAGATATATAAATCCACAATTAATATGTTACATTCTTCGATTCTGATTCAGCAATCATCAACTATATTCACTACTTTCACAACAATATATATTCTTTCATAGAAATCAAAACAACCATTCTCATCCAAATTTGATTACATATTCTGATTTTGACAAATCAAAATCCAAGTCAAGATTTAACAGAAGACATCACTCTTAGATCCCTACAACTGTCAAAGCTATAATTTGACTTCAAAACTATGCTAAAACATTATTTCTATTCATAAAACCCAGATAGATATTTGTATTATTCAAGATCCACGACGATTTCATCGTACATATCCTAACAAAGACAATATACGTTTAAACCCTTCAAAATTCTTGTAGACATCTCAATCAATGGACAATCGAGAGGAAGAATTAACCTCACATTATCAACAGAAAGAAGGATTTATGCGTATAGTGGTACACCTGAAGAAACCCTGAAAATAAAGTCATAGCTTAACATATATCCATGTCAGATCCTTTGGCATTTATTACCAAAAATAACTTTGCAATCCCTTTTCAAAGTAGCCAGTTTTGTCACAGCTCCAGAAAGTCAACTTTGACTTTTCAGTCTAAACAGTCCTATTATAACTTTGATATATACGTTGCCCTTTCGCCATCGTTACCGGGGAACCTTTTACATTTCACCATGTTAACAGAAAATGTATCAACAACTTCATTACCCTTTGATGTAGTGAACTGAACTTTTCCATGATTATATATTAATTGAAAACTATATTTGCATGATTAAATGTTTCCAACATGTTAAGCAATCAAACTTGTTAAGACTTGATTATTTGAAATGAGTTTCATGTAGACAATTGACCACCCAAGTTGACCGACGATTCATGAACGTTAAAACTTGTAAAAATGACATGACGATATATATATGGATATACATATAGTTAACATGAGTTTATGATAAGTAAGTATCTCCATAAGTATATTAACAATGAGTTATATACATAAAAATGAGACTACTAAGTTAAGAAACTCGAAACGATATATATAACGATTATCGTTATTACAACGTCTTACTAAATACATATGTATCATATTAAGATATTGTTACACTATATTTAACATGATAAAATGATAATTATATATATCATTAAGTATGTTAACAATGAACTACATATGTAAAACAAGACTACTAACTTAAGAATTTTGAAACGAGGCATATATGTAACGATTATCGTTGTAAGGACATTTTAATGTATATATATATCATATTAAGATATATTCATACATTATAATATCTTGATAATGTAATAATTTAACAACTCATTAGATATAATAAACAATGGGTTAACAACATTAAATGAGATCGTTAACCTAAAGGTTTCAAAACAACATTTACATGTAACGACTAACGATGACTTAACGATTCAGTTAAAATGTATATACATGTAGTGTTTTAATATGTATTCATACACTTTTGAAAAACTTCAAGACACTTATCAAAATACTTCTACTTAACAAAAATGCTTACAATTGCATCCTCGTTCAGTTTCATCAACAATTCTACTCGTATGCACCCGTATTCCTACTCGTACAATACACAGCTTTTAGATGTATGTACTATTGGTATATACACTCCAATGATCAGCTCTTAGTAGCCCATGTGAGTTACCTAACACATGTGGGAACCATCATTTCACAACTAGCATGAAATATCTCATAAAATTACAAAAATATTAGTAATCATTCATGACTTATTTACATGTAAACAAAATTACACATCCTTTATATCTAATCCATATACCAACAATACACAGCTTTTAGATGTATGTACTATTGGTATATACACTCCAATGATCAGCTCTTAGTAGCCCATGTGAGTTACCTAACACATGTGGGAACCATCATTTCACAACTAGCATGAAATATCTCATAAAATTACAAAAATATTAGTAATCATTCATGACTTATTTACATGTAAACAAAATTACACATCCTTTATATCTAATCCATATACCAACGACCAAAAACACGTACAAACACTTTCATTCTTCAATTTTCTTCATTTAATTGATCTCTCTCAAGTTCTATCTTCAAGTTCTAAGTGTTCTTCATAAATTCTATAAGTTCTAGTTTCATAAAATCAAGAATACTTCCAAGTTTGCTAGCTTACTTCCAATCTTGTAAAGTGATCATCCAACCTCAAGAAATCTTTCTTATTTATAGTAAGATATCTTTCTAATACAAGGTAATACTCATATTCAAACTTTGATTCAATTTCTATAACTATAACAATCTTATTTCGAGTGGAAATCTTACTTGAACTTGTTTTCGTGTCATGATTCTGCTTCAAGAAC
This sequence comes from Rutidosis leptorrhynchoides, assembly GCF_046630445.1. Taxonomy (NCBI): domain Eukaryota; kingdom Viridiplantae; phylum Streptophyta; class Magnoliopsida; order Asterales; family Asteraceae; genus Rutidosis; species Rutidosis leptorrhynchoides. The sequence continues at coordinate 349,696,314 of NC_092338.1, forward strand.
TTTCAAGCCATCCAAGGATCCTTTGAAGCCAGATATATTTTCCTTATTTCCAGTAGGTTTATCCACAAAACCTGAGGTAGTAATGATGTTCATAACATCATTCGATTCATATATATAAAACTACCTTATTCGAAGGTTTAAACTTGAAATCCTTAGAACATAGTTTAGTTAATTCTAAACTTGTTCGCAAACAAAAGTTAATCCTTCTAACTTGACTTTTAAAATCAACTAAACACATATTCTATATCTATATGATATGCTAACTTAATGATTTAAAACCTGAAAACACGAAAAACACCGTAAAATCGGACATACGCCGTCGTAGTAACACCGCGGGCTGTTTTGGGTTTGATAATTAAAAACTATGATAAACTTTGATTTAAAAGTTGTTCTTCTGGGAAAATTATTTTTATTATGAACATGAAACTATATCCAAAAATCATGGTTGAACTCAAAGTGGAAGTATGTTTTTCAAAATGGTCATCAAGACGTCGTTCTTTCAACTGAAATGACTACCTCTTACAAAAATGACTTGTAACTTATATTTTTGACAATAAACCTATACATTTTCTGTTTAGATTCATAAAATAGAGTTCAATATGAAACCATAGCAATTTTATTCACTCAAAACGGATTTAAAAAGAAGAAGTTATGGGTAAAACAAGATTGGATATTTTTTGATTGTTGTAGCTACGGGAAATATTGTAACAATTCTATACAAATCATATTCTAGCTAACTTATTTTATTATACATGTATTCTAATATATTATGTAATCTTGGGATACCATAGACACATATGCAAATGTTTTGACATATCATATCGACCCATGTATATATATTATTTGGAACAACCATAGACACTCTATATGCAGTAATGTTGGAGTTAGCTATACGGGGTTGAGGTTGATTCCAAAAATATATATACTTTGAGTTGTGATATAGCCTGAGACGTGTATACACTGGGTCATGGATTGATTCAAGATAATATATATCGATTTATTTCTGTACATCTAACTGTGGACAACTAGTTGTAGGTTATTAACGAGGACATCTGACTTAATAAACTTGAAACAGTAAAACGTATTAAAAATGTTGTAAATATATTTTGAACATACTTTGATATATATGTACATATTTTTTATAGGTTCGTGAATCGATCAGTGGCCAAGTCTTACTTCCCGACGAAGTAAAAATATGTGAAAGTGAGTTATAGTCCCACTTTTAAAATCTAATATTTTGGGATGAGAATACATGCAGTTTTATAAATGTTTTACGAAATAGACACAAGTAAATGAAACTACATTATATGGGTGAATGATCGAAGACGAATATGCCCCTTTTTGCTTGGTAACCTACGAATTAGTAAACCGATCTACTAATTGACGCGAATCCTAAAGATAGATCTATTGGGCCTAACGAACCCCATCCATGGTTGCGGATGCTTTAGTACTTCGATGTTGTTTTATCATGTTCGATGGATTTTCTGGAATGATAGGGAATATACTTGTATGCATCTTGTTAATGTCGGTTACCAGGTATTCACCGTATGAATGATTTTTATCTCTATGTATGGGATGTATATTGAAATATAAAATCTTGTGGTCTATTATTATGATTTGATAATATATAGGTTAAACCTATAACTCACCAACATTTTTGTTGACGTTTTAAGCATGTTTATTCTCAGGTGATTATTAAGAGCTTCCGCTATTGCATGCTAATATATGGACAAGATTTGGTGTCAACATGCTTGTATAATATTGTTTAAAACTGCATTCGAGATTTATTTTGTTGTAACATATTAATATTGTAAACCAATATGTATTGGTAGTGTGTAAGTGCGATATTTTAGATTATCATTTCTGGATAATCTAGGTGGTGTCTTTTTAACCTTGTCGATAAAATAAAGGTTATGATTTGTTTTAAAAACGAATACAGTCTTTGAAAAACGTCTCATATAGAGGTCAAAACCTCGCAACGAAATCAATTAATATGGAACGTTTATAATCTATATGAACGGGACATTTCAGTTGGTATCCTAGAGTTGGACTTAGAGAACTAGAAATTTACATTAGTGTATCTTATCGAGTTTATTAGGATACATTAGTGAGTCTGGACTTCGACCGTGTTTTCTTTAAAAACGATTACTTAACACTTTTGTTGGAAACTATATATTATTAACATGTAAATATTATGTGATATATTAACCTCTTAATGTGTTTGATATTGTGTGATAGATGTCTACCACTAGTACAAATCCCATCGATTCACCTAATAATAATGAAGAGTCGAATATATTTTGGGAAGATTCACAAATTCCAGAAGAGGAACCGGAAGAAGAGGAACCGGAAGAAGAGGAACCGGAAGAGGAGGAACCGGAAGAAGAGGAACCGGAAGAGGTGTAACGACCCTGGATTTTCTAACGTTTATTTATTAATAATTATTATTAATACTTGTGTTTAATGAATGTATTGTTTATATACATTTACTTGTTACCGCGATTAACTTTAAATGCCCGAAACGTCTTTGTGACACGCGTACATTACACGAATAATATTTTCAAGTATTTTTTACATTCAAGATTGATTTTATTAATCATTTTAATTAACTAAGGTTGTTAGTTAATTACTTGGGCTTTTATTGGATTAACTTGAGAATTACTTGAAACTTGGGCTTTTATTAGTATTAGTAGACTTGAAAGCCCACCCTACTTCTTTAATGGACTTGTTAGCCCACTCTACTTAACTAAATGGATTAATTAGCCCAACACACATGCAAGTAATACTTTCAAACATAACTAGATGGATTAAATTGCATGGAGAATCTAGTTACACATCTTTCCCATAACAACACACCTTATATCCAACTTTTAAGACTTTAACATGCAAGACCTAGTGAACAAACTCCTTCCCCCTCCCCACATGTTGAAACTGTCAGCTTTGGGAGTAGCAAGGGAGGATTCAATTTTTTTGTGTGTGACTTATCTACTAGTATCCTCATCTCACTCTCTCACTTTTACACACACAAAAATACTTGCATCCTTTTCTCCCTTTTCTCTCTAATTCTTGTAAGTAACTTGAAGCTTTTTCTTCTCTTCTTTTCTTTGGAAAACCGAATCATATACATACATATTCATCATCATCTTTTGTTCTTTGTTGTTGTTTAATTCTTTGTAGTTGTTAGTTGTTGTTGTTACTTACTAATTATTAAGAATCAAACTTGTTAGTTTGATTCTTCATATCAACTTGTTCTTACAAGACATACAAGAACATAAACTTACTAGTTTATGATTCTATCTTTATTGTTAAAATATTGGAAGTTCATGTGTTGTTAAACTCATACTTGTGATTCATGTTTGTAAACTTAAAGTTTACATTCTTAAAGATCAAGCCTTGGCTTGAATCTTTAAAGTATGAACAACCATGACTTGTTACTTGTCTAAACTAGTTTATTACTTCATTCCTTGCATCTTTAAATTTGTGATTTATGTTGTTCTTGGTCAAGTGTTACTAGTTAACTTTGATCTCATTTTTCTTGAACTAAAAGTTAACTTTAAAAGTTCAAGAACATGGAAGTATAACTCTTTAGTTATAAATTCATACACTTGTGTTAGATTTAACTTAATAACTTTAGATCTAGACTTTTGGGTCTTGGATCTTCAAGATCTAACTAAGAACTATGTTCTATATCTTAAGATCTTGATTAGTTAGTTTACTTTCTAGTTTATAGTTCAATATTACTTTTATAGTTCATGTATGTGTTAAATCTAAGACTTTGATGTAACTTTGGTTCATCAAACTACATACAACACTTAATTGAGTTGTGCTACATGTCTTAGACTTACACAGGTGTTATGATGGTGAAACCTTGGTTAAGATGATGCAAACACATCAACGAGTTGTACACTTGAAGCTATATGCATCAAGGATGAGAACCGTGATAAGCATCGAGTACCAAGAACCACCGGAACCTACTATTTTACTGTTTCTATGTCTGACCTGTACAACCTGGGCTACTGTAAAGATGATTTTCAGATATCTCTGTTCGAGTAGATAACTTTTCATTTAGGACTCGTCTAAATCCGAGTTACGGTTTAGGATTTATGGCCCTCCGATCGTCACTATGACCTTTTAACGTTGTGCTGAAAATTCTGACCTACTCGCACTTAAACCGTCGCCACGGTCAAACGAAGATGAGTTTACTTCTGGAATTTTTATCACAGCTAGAGGACTCATATACGGAGCCACGGCTACTGGTCTCACCTTATTTCAGTAGGTATAGAGGCCGTGGTGACAGACCGAACTCAGCCTTTGTTTTAAACTCTTTTCATGAACGAAACTTACTTTTCACCTATTGTTTGATAATGAATGATGATGACCCTTAAGACCTAATTTAAATACTTTTAAACCTATTGGGACAATTTACTGACTTAGTACTATTTGACTTAGGTTGAGGACTTTCCAGACCTACGTACTTGCTTATTTCCCGACTCGACTTTACCACTACTTTACCACTGTGAGTTATAGCATCCCTTTTTACTTTAACTATTTTGGGAACTGAGAATACATGCGCATTTTACATTTTACATACTAGGCACGAGTACTTAAACTTTATATATGTGTGGGTTATACAACGGCATAAACATTCCCTTTAGCTCGGTAACGTTTAGTCATTGGTTTTTGAACCGGTGAACGCGAATCTTTGATATGGATCCATAGGGTTTGACATCCCCACTCGGGCTAGTAGCGCTAGCATTTAATGGGTGTTTAATACTTCGTATACATACACACTTGCCAAGTGTACTTTCAGGGGGTTATAAACGGTAAGTTAGTTACCAAGTGCCCACGGTTAAACATATACTTTATCATATTGTTTTGAAACCCTCTTTGTAGCACTGAAATCTCGTGGCCTACCTTACATACTGTTATACTTAAACTATAACTCACCAACCTTTGTGTTGACGTTTTTAAGCATGTTTTTCTCAGGTGCTTAAGGTTGCTTCCGCTGTGTACTAGTCTTGCTGTAGACACCCGCTGCTTTAGAGATGTCACTGCATGAACGTTTATCTTGCATTCATAAACATTATACTTTTGAACTATGATTTGTAACGACCTGAGGGTCACGTACTATTTCTAATTGCTTCTGTTCATTGAGGCATACTTTTGATGTAAAACATTTGACGCTAGTTATGACGTCACCTTTTATCATGAATGCAAATGTATTTTGAAAATGCATTTAGTGTTTGACCTTGTAATGATCCTGTTGTTGATGATTCATACACGATGGTTTTGTACGGGGCATCACAATTGGTATCAGAGCATTGGTTGTAGGGAATTAGGTTGCATTAGTGAGTCTAAGACCGACCCAAATAGGATTCACTAATAGGACTAATCTACAACTTTCTAGTTTACTTGTTTCCGCTAAACTTACTGCATGCTTCTGCTTACTTTTACTGCTATATGCCGTATGCTATTACATGATTTCACTACTGCATGCTATCATCTGTTTTCGATTGCATGATACTTGTCGTTATTGCCACGCTACTTACTGTTACACATAATTTAGACTGTTGTAGTTACTTGGCCTAATACGTGCTTGCTTTATGACTTAATGACATGGAAAATTTATTTTTCCTTGTTCAGATGTCGGATATTCCACCTGCTATCATTTTGGGCAGTTTAGACTCGTCAGCCACCTCACCTACTGTTGCTGCTGACACACCGATCCCGTTACCCACCAGTGACCCCGGCGCTTCATCCTCCGGAACTAGTAGTCATGCGCCTGCCCAGTGGGTACTGCAGACGGAGCCCATGACCTCCCGGAGATTCCAGCTCCACTTGTCCCGGTACCTCAGGAGCCACAGCACCATCCCGGTGGTGTTATGATTCTCGCGGAATTTGGGGAAGGTCCATTCCGTAATCAGTATCGTCATTGGTGCCGACGCGCTCCTGATGGACGTTTGGTGCCGATCCCGCCTTTCAGGTACCGACAGATGATGGCCGCCCGAGGAGAGCCAGTACAGCCACCCGTGCAGCCACCTCCACATGATTCAGATGACTCGTTATCCGACGAATCATCCACAGACGACTCCAGTGACAATGAATCCGACGAGGAGGACCTTGATGACGCACCTGTTCAGCGACCCTCCACCCCGCCGAAGAAGCGGTACCATTTCGACGACACCATTATTCTGGGGATCAACGGAGGTCGAGCATTCACTGACGTATTTGGTCGGCATCGTAGGGTTACCGCCCGTAAGCGGCTTGTGCCGTATCCTTCGGATCCCTTCATCCGTAAGCCTTACCGCCTCGCAGCCTCTACTTCTGGAGCCGGACCGTCAGCACCACCAGCACCACCCGTACAGACTGCACCGCCTGCCCCACCCACTCCCTCTGTCGAGGAACTGATGAGGGAGGTGGAGATCCTCCGTGCTCGGGTAACTGAGCTTGAGGACCAAATGTCCCATGTATTGGACATCCTATACCCACCATCACCGTAGGGCTTTTGTAGTAGATTTCATTATGTAATCTAGTTATAGTTTTATGTTTCAGTTATGTATTGTACGAACTTATACAGATGTATGCAACTTATTATTAATGAATGGAACTTTGCGTTATTTAATTCTTGCACGATGTTCTATTTACATTACTGTGTGATTCTGTGGTATTTGTACCTGGTTGCATTACTTAATAAACATGTGATGTGTTGATTCCGTGTTGGTTACATATATTGTATTATTACTATTTGGATACTGGATTTTTACTTGAGTCAAAATTTTTGTTTAGAACATCATGGCCAACGGACGATCAACACCTACCGCAGCCCAAATCGAGGATATGATCAATGAGCGAGTCACCGCAGCTTTAGCAGAAAGAAACCGCCAAGCTTCACCGCCACCGCCACTGGTTATTCAGCCCGTTCGTAACGGTTGTACGTACAAAGCGTTCCAAAGCTGCAAACCACACAACTTCAGTGGAACAGAGGGGCCGGTTGGTCTCACTAGATGGCTCGAGAAGTTAGAATCTTTGTTTTGAGTTATTAACTGTTCAGAGGAGAATAAGACCAAGTTTGCTTCATGCACGCTATCTGACGGCGCACTAACGTGGTGGAACACGTTGGCTCAAGAAAAAGGTATTGATGAGTCATTTGCTACCCCCTGGGAGGAGTTCAAAGGGGCCCTGATTGAGTAATATTGCCCTAGGACCGAAATCCAGAAGATGGAGATTGAATTTATGCAGTTAAAGGCCGTTGGGAACGACCTTAAAAGTTACAACCGGAGGTTTTTGGAACTAGCCCTGATGTGTCCTACCATGGTCACCCCGGAATTCAAGCGTATGGAAAGATACTTTTGGGGACTTCCTAACAGCATTAAGGGAAACGTCACCTCGTTCAAGCCACCCAATGTCCCGGAGGGAATGCGCATGGCGCATACTTTAATGAATCAAATTATCATCGATGAACCGGAGAAGGCTAAGTCTGAAGCGGGTAGTAGTGAGAAGTGCAAATGGGATAACAACAGGGGAAGGACCTATGATCAAAACCCAGCGAAACGACATGAGGGTTTCAGAGGAAACAACAACGGTGGAAACCCCAATCTAAACACCAACTCAAACCCGAACTACAAAAGAACCTTACCACAATGCAAGCGATGCTACAAGCACCATACTGGATATTGTAACGTTGTTTGTGAAAAGTGCCAACGGACTGGGCATATCAGGAAAGACCGCAAGGTTACCACTTTGAATGGGAAGCTGAGCCCCAATGGACCGAAAAAGTGCTACTAATGCGGACAAACGGGCCATTTCAGAAATGCGTGCCCCAACAAAAGAATAGACGGCGGACAACCCCGTGGTAGAGCTTTCAACGTTAATGCAAGGGATGCACGAGAGAACCCCAACTTGGTGACAGGTATATTCACTATCAACAATATTTTAGCTTCTGTCCTTTTTGATTCTGGTGCCGATAGAAGTTATGTATGTAGACACTTTTGCGATAAGATTAATTGGTCGTTAGTCCTGTTAAAAGAGAGTATGCTTGTTGAGGTCGCCAATGGAAAACTTGAGAAGGTTGACCATATTAGTCGAGGAGCTATTATCAACATAGCTGGTGCAGATTTCGAAATTGATTTGATACCCATCAAATTGGGAAGTTTTGACGTGATCGTCGGTATGGATTGGTTGACCAAGATAAGGGCCGATATTATCTGTGGAGATAAAGCTCTTCGTATACCACAAGGAGATGGTGAGCCACTGATCATCTACGTAGAGAGATGTACCTCGAAGCTGAACCTCATTAGTTGCGTGAGAGCGCAGAAGATCATGAAGAAGGGACGTCTTGCTGTCCTAGCACATGTGAAAACGGTAGAAACTGAGGTGAAGAGCGTGAACGATGTTCGAATTGTGAACAAATTCTCCGATGTCTTTCCTGAAGAATTGCCTGGATTACCGCCGCCGAGAGCAGTAGAGTTTCAGATTGATTTAGTGCCAGGAGCAGCACCTGTAGCTCGCGTACCTTATAGACTCACACCTTCCAAGATGCAAGAATTACAAAGCCAACTACAAGAACTGCTAGACCATGGATTTATCCAACCAAGTTTCTCGCCTTGGGGCGCACCTGTGTTGTTTGTGAAGAAGAAGGATGGATCCTTCCGTATGTGTATCGACTACCGTGAACTCAACAAATTGACAATCAAGAATCGGTATCCTCTTCCCCGCATTGACGATCTTTTTGATCAACTTCAAGGATCGAGCATTTACTCTAAGATCAATTTGCGATCCGGTTATCACCAGTTGAGAGTGTAGGAAAGTGACGTGATGAAAACTACATTCAGAACCCGTTATGGTCATTATGATTTTCTCGTTATGCCATTCGGTTTAACCAACGCACCTGCCGTGTTCATGGATCTCATGAATCGTGTCTGCAAGCCATACCTGGATAAGTTTGTTATCGTCTTCATAGATGATATCCTCATCTACTTTAAGAGCGAAGAAGAGCATGAGCAACACCTTCGACTAGTGCTTGAACTCTTGAGACAAGAGCAACTTTATGCGAAATTCTCCAAGTGTGAATTTTGGTTGAAGGAAGTCCAATTTCTGGGCCATGTTGTGAGCGACCAGGGTATCAAAGTTGATCCCGCCAAGATTGAAGCTATCAGCAAGTGGGAGACCCCCACTACTCCAACCCACATTCTCTAATTCCTAGGTCTCGCCGATTACTACCAAAGATTTATTGAAGGATTTTCTCTAATTGCGCGTCCTTTGACCGCATTGACTCACAAAGGGAAGAAGTTCATTTGAGAACCCGCACACGAATCAGCATTTCAAACCTTGAAGAAGAAGTTGACCACCGCACCTATCTTATCACTTCCTGAGGGTAGTGATGAATTTGTTGTTTATTGTGATGCATCGAAAAGTGGTTTTGGTTGTGTACTGATGCAAAGATCAAAGGTTATTGCCTATGCTTCTCGTCAACTGAAGATTCGTGAGCAGAACTACACTACACACGATCTTGAACTTGGAGCCGTTGTATTTGCGCTCAAATTGTGGAGACACTATCTTTATGGAACAAAAAGCACTATCTTCACTGACCACAAAAGTCTCCAACACATCTTCAATAGAAGAAAATGAACATGAGACAGTGTCGATGGATCGAGACGTTGAACGACTACGATTGTGAACTCCGTTATCACCCTGGCAAGGCCAATGTTGTAGCTGACGCTTTAAGCCGAAAGGAGAGGACGACACCTCTTCGTGTTAGGGCTCTGAACATCACCATCCATTCGAACCTCAACAGCCAAATCCGAGTAGCCTAAGATGAGGCTCTCAAGGAGGAGAATATATCTCATGAACATTTGAACATTCTTGTCTCTCAATTCGAGGTTAGGGAGTCTGGACTCCGATGTTATGCCGGAAGAATTTGGGTACCTCTTTATGGAGATCTACGGAACCTTATACTTGATGAAGCACACAAATCAAGATATTCGATTCATCCTGGAGCGGGCAAAATGTACCACGACCTTAAAGAACAGTATTGGTGGCCGAATCTTAAGAAGGACGTTGCAACTTATGTTGGTAAGTGTTTAACTTGCTCGAAAGTTAAGGCCGAGCATCAGAGCCCCTCTGGGTTACTTCAGCAACCGGAAATCCCGCAATGGAAGTGGGAAAGGATAACGATGGATTTCATCACCAAGCTACCAAAGACGGTGGGCGGATACGATACCATCTGGGTTATCGTTGACCGTCTTACTAAATCTGCACACTTTCTAGCGATGAAGGAAACAGATACGATGGAGAGACTCGCTCAACTATACATCAAAGAGGTCGTATCTCGTCATGGTGTACCTTTATCGATCATCTCAGATCACGATCCCCGTTTTGCTTCCAGATTTTGGCGTTCTTTACAAGAAGCCATGGGAAATCGTCTCGACATGAGTACTGCTTATCACCCACAGACCGACGGGCAAAGTGAACGAACGATTCAGACCTTGGAAGACATATTGCGTGCATGTGTCATTGATTTCGAAAAGGCCTGGGAAAGGCATTTGCCACTCACCGAATTTTCTTACAACAACAGTTATCATCAAGCATTAATGCCGCACCTTTTGAATCATTGTATGGCCGCAAGTGCTGATCTCCTATTTGTTGGGCTGAAGTAGGCGAAAAGCAAATCATCAGACCCGAGGTAGTCCATGAAACAACGGAGAAGATTGCTCAGATTCAAGCGAGACTTAAGACTGCCCGCGATCGTCAAAAGAGTTATGCCGATCTTAAACGAAAAGACTTTGAATTCAACGTGGGTGACTGTGTAATATTGAAGGTTTCACCTTGGAAAGGTGTGATCCGTTTTGGAAAACGTGGAAAGTTAAACCCACGATATATTGGTCCTTTTGAAATATTGGAATATGTTGGACCTGTTGCTTACCGTTTGGATCTACCAGCACAATTGAGCTCAGTTCATCCTACCTTCCACGTGTCAAACTTGAAGAAGTGTCTTGCTGCACCCGAACTCATCATACCACTGGAAGAACTTACAATTGATGATAAACTCCACTTCGTGGAAGAACCTGTCGAAATTATGGACCGTGAGGTCAAAACTTTGAAATGTAACAAGATTCCGATCGTCCGAGTACGATGGAATGCCAAACGAGGACCTGAGTTTACTTGGGAGCGAGAGGATCAAATGATGCAGAAGTATCCTCACCTTTTCCCGACTCCTCCATCTACCTCAGCTTAAAATTTATGGACGAAATTTTCTTTAACAGGTGGGTAATGTAATGACCCTGGATTTTCCAACGTTTATTTATTAATAATTATTATTAATACTTGTGTTTAATGAATGTATTGTTTATATACATTTACTTGTTACCGCGATTAACTTTAAATGCCCGAAACGTCTTTGTGACACGCGTACATTACACGAATAATATTTTCAAGTATTATTTACATTCATGATTGATTTTATTAATCATTTTAATTAACTAAGGTTGTTAGTTAATTACTTGGGCTTTTATTGGATTAACTTGAGAATTACTTGAAACTTGGGCTTTTATTAGTATTAGTAGACTTGAAAGCCCACCCTACTTCTTTAATGGACTTGTTAGCCCACTCTACTTAACTAAATGGATAAATTATCCCAACACACATGCAAGTAATACTTTCAAACATAACTAGATGGATTAAGTTGCATGGAGAATCTAGTTACACATCTTTCCCATAACAACACACCTTATATCCAACTTTTAAGACTTTAACATGCAAGACCTAGTGAACAAACTTCTTCCCCCTCCCCACATGTTGAAACCATCAGCTTTGGGAGTAGCAAGGGAGGATTCAATTTTTTTTTGTGACTTATCTACTAGTATCCTCATCTCACACTCTCACTTTTACACATACACAAAAATACTTGCATCCTTTTCTCCCTTTTCTCTATAATTCTTGTAAGTAACTTGAAGCTTTTTCTTCTCTTCTTTTCTTTGGAAAACCGAATCATATACATACATATACATCATCATCTTTTGTTCTTTGTTGTTGTTTAATTCTTTGTAGTTGTTAGTTGTTGTTGTTACTTACTAATTATTAAGAATCAAACTTGTTAGTTTGATTCTTCATATCAACTTGTTCTTACAAGACATACAAGAACATAAACTTACTAGTTTATGATTCTACCTTTATTGTTCAAAGATTGGAAGTTCATGTGTTGTTAAACTCATACTTGTGATTCATGTTTGTAAACTTAAAGTTTACATTCTTAAAGATCAAGCCTTGGCTTAAATCTTTAAAGTATGAACAACCATGACTTGTTACTTGTCTAAACTAGTTTATTACTTCATTCCTTGCATCTTTAAATTTGTGATTTATGTTGTTCTTGGTCAAGTGTTACTAGTTTACTTTGATCTCATTTTTCTTGAACTAAAAGTTAACTTTAAAAGTTCAAGAACATGGAAGTATAACTCTTTAGTTATAAATTCATACACTTGTGTTAGATTTAACTTAATAACTTTAGATCTAGACTTTTGGGTCTTAGATATTCAAGATCTAACTAAGAACTATGTTCTATATCTTAAGATCTTGATTAGTTAGTTTACTTTCTAGTTTATAGTTCAATATTACTTTTATAGTTCATGTATGTGTTAAATCTAATACTTTGATGTAACTTTGGTTCATCAAACTACATACAACACTTAATTGAGTTGTGCTACATGTCTTAGACTTACACAAGTATTATGATTTTGAAACCTTGGTTAATATAATGCAAAACATCAACGAGTTGTACACTTGAAGCTATATGCATCAAGGATGAGAACCGTGATTAGCATCGAGTACCAAGAACCACCGGAACCTACTATTTTACTATTTATGTGTCTGACCCGTACAACCTGGGCTACTATCAAGATGATTTTCAGATAGCTCTGTTCGAGTAGATAACTTTTCATTTAGGACTCGTCTAAATCCGAGTTACGGTTTAGGATTTAAGGCCCTCCGATCGTCACTATGTCCTTTTAAAGTTGTGCTGAAAATTCTGACCTACTCGCACTTAGACCGTCGCCACGGTCAAACGAAGATGAGTTTGCTTCTGGAAATTTTACCACAGCTAGAGGACTCATATACGGAGCCATGGCCGCTGGTCTCACCTTATTTCAGTAGGTATAGAGGCCGTGGTGACTGACCGAACTCAGCCTTTGTTTTAAACTCTTTTCATGAACGAAACTTACTTTTCACCTATTGTTTGATAATGAATGATGATGACCCTTAAGACCTAATTTACATAATTTTAAACCTATTGGGACGATTTACTGACTTAGTACTATTTGACTTAGGTTGAGGACTTTCCGGACCTACGTACTTGCTTATTTCCCGACTCGACTTTACCACTACTTTACCACTGTGAGTTATAGCATCCCTTTTTACTTTAACTATTTTGGGAACTGAGAATACATGCGCATTTTACGTTTTACATACTAGGCACGAGTACTTAAACTTTATATATGTGTGGGTTATACAACAGCATAAACATTCCCTTTAGCTCGGTAACGTTTAGTCATTGGTTTTTGAACCGGTGAACGCGAATCTTAGATATGGATCCATAGGGTTTGACATCCCCACTCGGGCTAGTAGCGCTAGCATTTAACGGGTGTTTAATACTTCGTATACATACGCACTTACCAAGTGTACTTTCACGGGGTTATAAACGTTAAGTTAGTTACCAAGTGCCCACGGTTAAACATATACTTTATCATACTGTTTTGAAACGCTCTTTGTAGCACTGAAATCTCGTGGCCTACCTTACATACTGTTATACTTAAACTATAGCTCACCAACCTTTGTGTTGACGTTTTTAAGCATGTTTTTCTCAGGTGCTTAAGGTTGCTTCCGCTGTGTACTAGTCTTGCTGTAGACACCCGCTGCTTTAGAGATGTCACTGCATGAACATTTATCTTGCATTCATAAACATTATACTTTTGAACTATGATTTGTAACGACCTGAGGGTCACGTACTATTTCTAATTGCTTCTGTTCATTGAGGCATACTTTTGATGCAAAACATTTGACGTTAGTTATGACGTCACCTTTTATCATGAATGCAAAAGTATTTTGAAAACGCATATAGTGTTTGACCTTGTAATGATCCTGTAGTTGATGATTCGTACACGATGGTTTTGTACGAGGCATCACAAGAAGAGGAACCGGAAGAGAAGGAACCGGAAGAAGAAGAGGTTCCGGAGGAAGAAATATTGATACCTATAGTAAATTGATTAAATAAAATAAAATCCTCAACCAACGGACCAAAGTTAATAATGGTCAATGGTGTTTCCGCCGAGGAAGCAAAATATTGAGAAGATTACCAATTTTTCGATGAATCGGATCCCGATGAGGATTCCGATGATGTTATAGAAATTACCTCGACCCAATTTAATAAAGCGAAAGAAAATAATAAGGGAAAAGGTATAAAAATAGAGAAACTCGATTCCAACCCCGATGAACTTTATATGTATCGGCAACATCCGTATTTCCTAAAATGTAACAATGACCCGGGAACCTCAAAACCATCAGATTTTTCTAAACCATTGTGGAAAACGATGGCTCGTATTAGAGGAACACCATATATTCCTAGAAAATTAGGAAAACGAACCAAGTCTGAAGAAGAAGAAACCAGTGATTCAGATTAGAGGGTTGTAATCATGTTGTGTATTATATGTATTGTAGTGTGCTTGTACTTTTATGTTCTATGTAAAAATTGCTTGTATTGTTTGTTATTTATCTTTTACGAATCTAATCCTTGTCTATTTTACAGTATAAAAACAAAATGGACGTTAAGGGTAGATAACCGAATATTTTAGAAGATCTACCAGAGGATATGATTGAGGAAATCTTGTCTAGAGTCAGTCAGAATTTATCAGCACAATTAATTATGGCAAAATTAACTTGTCAAACATTTGAAAGACTTTCTAGAAATGCCTTAATTTATAAAAGGCTTTCCTTTGATAGGTGGGGTATATCACATTGGGGAGACCGTAAGTTACGCCGTGTTTTCTTTAAAGCGTCAAATGCGGGGAACCCAAATGCAATTTTACGCTACGGGTTAAGAACCTATTTTGACTCAACATATCCCAATATAGGATTTCATGAATTAGAAAGAGCTTCTAACATGCAACATAAAGAAGCATGTTATGCTTACGGGTTAGTGATGTTCACTTCTTACCAAAGTGAGAAAAAGAACATCGAATTGCAGCTTTTAAATAAAACCTTCCCACAAGTGACGGATTCAGTAGTTGGGGTGAGAAACAAGGTTTTTAAATTATTACGGGGCTGTTGGACATTACGAAACCCTCGTCCTTTTGACGACATTACAACATGCTGCCTAGCCAATGGTCATAACGGTTATTTTCCACAAGATCAAGGATGGGAAGTCATCTTAGTAAAAACAGAATGCATGACTTGTTTCTGGACTTATGAATTACGTGTCTTTATTTCCTTTATTGAACAACTTGAGTATTAACTAGATTTATCTTCAAAACTGTCCTGTATCAAAGTGTACTATATTTCATGTTATATGTAATATAGCGATGTTGTAAGTTTGAAGAATATTTATATGTGATATATTATTATAATTAGTTTTTCATATGGAATTGTAGTAGTTGAATTGTATATTAGCTACTAAGTAAGAACTTAACGGGTAGGTAGTACCCGAATTAAAAACTATAAAATGCTAATATGAAGAAAAAGCTTTTATAAATAAGTTCATACTATGCTACGAAATACTATTGACTACTCTTAAAATTCTATATGATTAACTTAATTCTTTTGGGCTATTTTTGAAGGAAATGGCACCGGCGACTCGTCAGAATTTGAACATGAGCGAGGAAGACTTCCGTGTTTTCCTTGCAGCAAACATAGCCACAGTACAGGCTGCGATGCAAAATAACAATAACTCTAGATCTAGAAGTGGAACTAATTTCACAAGAAATTGTGTAGGATGCTCCTACAAAGAATTTACTGCCTGCAAACCTTTGGAATTTGATGGAACCGAGGGTCCAATTGGATTGAAACGGTGGACCAAGAAGGTTGAATCGGTGTTTGCCATAAGTAAATGTACTGAAGAAGACAAAGTAAAGTACGCTACGCATACCTTCACACGTACGGTGCTAAGATGGTGGAATACCTATCTCGAGCAGGTAGGACAAGTTACTGCTTACGCATTACCGTGGTCAGCATTCAAGCAATTGATGAATAAACAGTATTGTTAGGACCCCGAAGTTGTATAGTGTTAATGTGAATTAAGCTTAAATGAAGGTTTCTTAGAAGAGGGCTATATAAGGAACCTATGTAGTCCTAATTAGATAGCCATTGCATTGTAACTGAGTTCTAGAAGCTGTGGAATTTAATTTGTACCGATTCTCTCTCATACCGAGTCTTCTTCCTATATACTGAATCTCACTATATCTTATCTTTTCTCTCAATCTCAACATGATCTGACCTATCATTTGGTATCAGAGCTTCCAGGAAGTGATTCTACATCACTATATCGATCCAGAGATTGTAGATTACAGAATCTGGATACTCTCGGTAGAATGAATCAGATTCGGTACTATCGAATTTGATAATCTGACGTTCAGATTCTTGTGATAAGTTCAGCGAAGGTGTATTAGGTCTATTAGAAAGAGTTTCGATCATCATTACAGCTTTTTAACTTCAATTATGGAGAATCAAGTTGATTTTTTGAGTTTGTGGCTAAAACTCTCGGTATTGCTTAATTCAAGCTTGATTCTAGTGTTTTGTGAAGATTTAAAGATTCAGTTGTGTTCGTGAGGTGTTAAATCACATTTCTGTAGGTTCAATTTCTCCAATTCTTCAAGTTTTGAAGATTTGATCAACACTCGGTATCGTAACTGTCATACAGAAACTGCTTCAATACTGGAAATTCATCTTAAGTGTTGCATATTGTGGTGTGTTTGTGATTCTATCACATTCGGTTTGTTCATACGCAGCTAATTGTTGTGATTTGAGAAAGGATTCTGTTATATTTCTAAGTTTTAGACTTAGACTCGGTATTGTCAACTGCTACAGTTGACATTCGGTATCCTGAATCTTCGGTATCATTGATATTCTGTTTGTTACTAACTTGTTTTCTTGTGCAGCAAGGTTACTGAATCTAATTCAAGGGAATTGGATTGAGTTTACACATAATATTTTTTACAGAATTTGACTACCGAGTCATTTACCGAATCAGAATCTCGGTTTCACTTAATTCTTTGGTTTTAAGTATTCTGAGGCTTCAAGTTGTGTGGTTACCGAATCCATACCAAATTTGGGTGTGTTACTTGTGATTCTTATCAGTTTTTGATACAGAATCTGGTATACCGAATTGTTACTGAATCTGCTACAGTACCGAAACACTTACCGAATTTGCTACTGTACCGAATCTTTACCGAATCTGACATTCTTGTTAGATTTTATACTGAACCCTAATCATAGATTGTGTTTAATACCGAATCTATACCGAATCTACCTCAATTTAAGATGTCTACTCAAGATACTCTTATCATTGGATCAGATTCTCGACCTCTAGTGTTGTTTGATGGCAAGTACACTCAGTGGCTTCATCGTATTACTCAGTACATAGACTATAAGGGTGAGAAAGCTAAACATATTTGGGCTTCTCTGAGAGATGGTCCAGTTGTTGATTTTCATCCGGATACTGGTATGCCAATTCCAGTCTATGAACTTTCTGGTGATAAACGTGAAAGAGCTCAGGGTGACATAGAGGCTAAGAATATTGTCATGCAAGCTATCCCATATGAGCTATTTGAAAATGTTGATAGCAACACTACTGCAAAAGATATATGGGATGAGATCAAACGACAACAAGAAGGTTATGACATGTCAGACGTTACTAAATTGAATAAGGCTCTGGGATTGTATGAAGATTTCAAGCAGGAACCAGAAGAACTACTCAAGGATACCTACCGTCATTTTAATGGTGTTCTCAATGAGTTGAAAAGGTGTAAGATTGTAAAAGTACATGCTGAAGTCAACATGAAATTCCTCAAAAAGCTCAATGCTGATTGGCTTCCTTATGGAACCATTGTTCGATCTACCAAAGAGATTGACAAGTTGACTATTCATGAGCTTGTTGGAGTTCTTATGCACTACCAACCTGAAGTGTCTAAACTTCAAGAAGGAAGGAAAGAGTCATCTCCAAGTGACCCTCTTGCTCTAATTTCCAAAAAGAAGAGCAAATCATTTTCCAAAAGCTTGTCCAAGAAAGTGCTTGTTGAAGAATCAACTGATTCTGAAGAGTTGAATCTTTCTGATGTTGATGATTCACACCTTGAATTAGTCAAGATGGCAGCCATGTTCACAAACGCTTTGAATAAACACAAGTTTAAAGGAAAATCAAGCAATCAACGCAAACACTCATCATCTTCCTCGTACTACAAGAAAGCTGATCAATCCAAACAACAACGTGCTGATGATTCCAAGAAGGAAGATTCAATCTGTTTTAATTGTGGCAAAGCTGGTCATTACTCTCGTGAATGCAAGATGCCTAAGAAGAAGGACGCAGCTTACTACAAGAAGAAAATGTTGATGGTTAAGATTATGGAAACTGGGGGAGAGCTGAAACCGGTTGATGATACTTGGTTTAACTGGACTGATGATTCAGACTCAGAGGTGGAACATGCAAATTGCAAGGTGACTAAGCTCATCAAAGCTAAGGAAGCACTGGATAATTCTGACTCAACATCTGACGATGATGAGGTACAATCAACTGAAATCTCACCTGATTTTATAAAAATGCAAAATGACTTGATGAAAAATCTGGTCTCAATGTCAAAAGAAGTCAAAGGCTTAAAATCTGAAAACAAGGTTTTAAAAGAAAAAATCAAACTTTCTGAGACCAAACCATCTTCATCCAAATTACAATCGGAATTACAAAAGTTGACCGTCCAACTCAGCTCCTCGGAATCTGAGTTGGAAGATCTTAAAAAGACAATTCATCCGATTAAAGGTGAACGAACTGATTATCGTTTAAAATCTGAACGACTTGCAGAAAAAGTTCAATTCTTTGAAAAAGATCTTTCTGATTTAAAAAACCAACATGAACCCACACTTTCAAAGCTAAACAAGAAAATTATTCATTTGGAAAACGCAATAATTGAAAAAGACACTGAAATCTCTTCATTGTCAAAAGAGTATGTTCTAATGAAAGCTCAACTTGCTCGATATGAGGAAAAACTCTATCGAACAGAGCAATCCAAAGCTATCATGGATATGGAACTTTCAAAACAAACGATTTTCATGAATAGACCAAAAACGATTCATGGTGAAAAGTGGGGGTTGGGTTTTGAAGATCCTAAAATCTTAGATGGAGCTTCCAAAAAGATTCCAGGATTATATTATTCTGATTACTTTCAAGCTGGTTTACCACCGCATTTTGTGCATTCTTCTGATGCTGATTTTGATGATATTATTGTTAATCGCAAATCAAAAAAATACCATCAAATTAGCTTAATGTATGAGAAAATTAATGCAAAAATGGGTAAATCAAATCCTGTTTTCTTGAAGGAACTTGTTGAAACTGAAAAGAATGTGCAATGTGCTAATTATGTGCCGACACGTAGATTGGTTTACATTCCTACACTCACGCTAGAAAAATACATTTTAATGCTTGAGAACGACGTGTTTAACAAACCTAGTTCTAGCATTGTTAACATAGATGAGGTGTTTGATGAACCAACTTTTGATGTGAAACCAGTTCTACATGCTTTACCTGCATGTTCTGATAATGTTTTCCGTGAAGACCTAGCACATGAACTAACTGTTTTCTTTGAGACAGAATCTCTAGGTCAAAATTCTTTAGATGAAAAAACAGAATCTCATACTGAACCGATCATTGAACCTTTGATAGATTTTAAAAGTCAACTTGATCCTTTGCACGATTATTATTTGCATTTACCTGTTGTACGGAATTTGAGTCATATAGTAGCTCAACTAGAAAAGGAGAATATTGACTTGCAACTTAAGTGCCAATCATTAGAACAATTGCTTACTCTTAGTGATAAATTGCCTTCACTGCCTAAGAAAGAATGTTCCTATGCTTTTAAGGAGGGTGAAGTGATAGTTTCTGCTGAAGAATTATGTCTTGAGATTAAAACCTTAAAACAAAAGATAATTCAACTGAAACAGGCTAACACACTTAAGCAATCGTCTAATGTTGAAACCAATGTGCTTGAATATATTGGTGGGATTACTAAGAAGGGAAAGGGAATGTCAACATCTAAAGATGTAAAACCCATTACTATTCTTAAAAATCCTTTTCGTTCTCAATTTGGCAATCGTGGTTCAAAAGGTGTTTCTACAACTCAATTTGTTGTCAAAAAGGTTCATTCTCCCGATGGTTCTGTGTCAACTGAAAAGATTCCTATGATTCCAATGAAAAATACTTCAAAAGCGAGTCTTTTAACGACATCAGTTAAGTCCATACAACACACAAGTCCTAAACCTGATTTAAGTGAGTATGATGCAAAAGAACGTAAAATCAAATTGGAAATTTTGAAAAAATCAATCATCTCATGTGTCAACTGAAGAGTTTGGACGTCTAACTAACAAAGGTGTTTCTCGTGTCACATGTCATAATCCAAACTTGAATTACAAATCTGTATGGGTTCCTAAGTCCACGACTAAGAAAGTAGCAACCAAACCAACGCAATCTGCTAGTCGGCCTAGGAAATCATCTCATGTTTTTCAATTTTCGTCTGTGAACAAAACATCTACTTGGAATAAGTTGTGTGTTAAGACTTCTGATAACGATGTAAAACTTGATATTGCGTATGATGCTTCATGTAATGTGGTTTTAAATGATGCTTTATTGTCTAAACTGCATGATGCTTTACGTGATTATCTTGTCGTTGATCCAAAGTTTATTGTTGGTACTAACCGTAGAGGACCCAAGAAACTTTGGGTACCTAAACTCTAGGAAATTCACATTTACAGGGTTTCAACGTCTGTGTTTGGTATATTGATTCCGGTTGTTCTCGACACATGACGGGCGATAAATCCTTGCTTGTCAACTTCATTGACAAATTCCTAGGAACGGTTACTTTTGGAAATGATGAAATTGCAGCGATAACGGGTTACGGAGATTTTGAGCAAAATGGCATAACAATCAAGCGGGTTTCATATGTTGAAGGTTTGAGGTGCAGTTTATTTAGTGTAAGTCAATTCTGCGATGGAGATCTTAAAGTTCTGTTTGAACGTCGACAATGCTCGGTGCAATCCACCGAAGGAAATGATCTTCTTGTTGGTAAACGTTGTGCTTCACTATACACTATTGACCTCCATGATGCACCTTCACATACAACCATGTGTTTGGCCACTCGCTCTACCAAAGAAAATTCATGGTTATGGCATCATCGGATGTCACACCTGAATTACAATGGTATCAATCGACTAGTCACTAAAGACTTAGTTGATGGTATTCCTACCTTTCACTATGATAAGCATCATGTGTGTCCATCATGTGCGATGGGTAAGCTGAAACGGACTAATCATCTGCTTAAGCAAAACCCCAGTACTTCATCGTCTTTGCAACTATTGCATATGGACTTATGTGGACCCATGCGTATTTCTAGCCTCGGTGGCAAGAAACATGTGCTTGTCATTGTCGATGACTATACTCGTTTTACATGGATTTTTCTTTTGCGAACTAAGTCAGAGACCCCCGTCATTATCATTGAGTTCATTAAAAAGACTCAACGCTCTTTTAACAAACATGTTAAGAGCATTCGAACTGATAATGGGGCGGAATTTAAGAATGACCTGCTTGATAGTTATTTGAAAGACCAAGGCATTGAACATCAGTTCTCTGCTGCTCGGACCCCCCAACAGAATGGAGTCGTCGAATGACGTAATCGTACGTTATGCGAAGCAGCTCGAACGATGTTTGCTTACTCCAAACTACCTCCAAAAATGTGGGGGGAGGCCATTTCAACTGCATGCTATACCCAAAATCTTTGCATTGTTAATATACATTTTGATAAAACTCCATATGAGTTATTATATGGTAGACGCCCGAATGTCAAATATTTTCGTGTCTTTGGTTGTATATGTTATGTGCTTAACGATTTTGACAGCCTCAGAAAGTTTGATCCAAATGGCGATCAAGCCATATTTCTCGGATATTCTTCGAACAAAGTTGCTTATCGGGTTTATCACAAATGGACAAAAACGATTAAAGAGAGCATCAATGTCAAGTTCGATGAATTTTCGGGAATGGCTTTTGAACAACTCAGTTCAAAACCCGATCCTAACCTGGCTACTTCTTCTTCCGCGCAAAACTCAATTTTCTCAACGAAGGGTGTTCCTACGGTTACATCAAAGGAACTGGATATCTTGTTTGATAGTCTTTATGCTCCTCAACGGATTTCAAATGTTCAATCCGTACCGGTTATACCGTCACAGTCAACTACTGTGGAGACTCAACAAAGTCTTTTTGATGAAGATACAATACCAACTGATTCACCTGTTGTTTCTTCATCCTCCCTACCACCTCCTATTACTGATAATCTTAAACCAGTTCAAGATTCATCAGTTAATACAACTCCAGCTGTTTCTCCAGATACTCAATTAAATCCATTAGATAACGTTACATCAGATCAAGCGGATCAAGGCTCAACGTCAACAACGGTTGATGTTTTAATGGATACCACTGATGTATAACCTCTTCCACACAACCGATGGACTAAAAGTCATCCAATAGATCTTATTATTGGTGATGTATCTGCTCCAGTCTCAACTCGAAGGGCTACTTGGAATATGTGTTTATATACTGCCTTTCTTAGTAAGATTGAACCAACAACGGTTGCTCAAGCATTACTAGATCCAAACTGGGTGGTTGCAATGCAAGAAGAGATCAATCAATTTGAACTGTTGAAAGTATGGTGATTGGTTCCAAGACCAACTGGTCAATGACCAATAGGGGTTAAGTGGATTTTTAAGAACAAGAAGGATTCTGATGGAATTGTGGTTCAGAATAAGGCACGTCTTGTAGCCAAGGGATATCGACAACAAGAGGGTATTGATTATGACGAAACGTTTGCTCTGGTTGCTAGGATTGAGGCTATTCGTCTTTTCCTTGCATTTGCTTCTCACATGAAGTTCACGGTGTTTCAAATGGACGTCAAAACTGCTTTTCTGAATGGTCATCTTCAAGAGGAAGTCTATGTCAATCAACCAGAAGGCTTTGTTGATCCCATTCATCCAAATCACGTATACTACTTGGAGAAAGCTTTATATGGTCTGAAGTAAGCACCGCGTGCATGGTACGAGACCTTAACAAAGTATTTACTGGACAATGGCTTCTCTCGTGGAACGATTGATACAACGCTATTCATCCGTAAACACCATGGTCACATTCTCTTGGTTCAAATTTACGTTGATAACATTATTTTTGGTTCCACGTCCCCGGCCTTATGCAAAGAATTTGGTGACCTTATGGCCAACAAATTCGAAATGAGCATGCTTGACCAGTTAAATTTCTTTTTGGGGTTACAAGTAAAACAATTACCAAACGGGATTTTTCTCAGTCAAACAAAGTATATCAATGATATGCTAAAACGTTTTAAAATGACTGCTTTAAAACCAATGACAACCCCAATGAGGACTTTACTGGATGCTGATACTAATGGGGAACCCTTTGATGTTACACTTTATCGAAGTATGGTTGGTTCTTTAATGTATCTGACTGCAAGTCGACCCGACATTACACTTGCTGTAACTGTCTGTGCCCGCTTTCAGTCAAACCCTAAGAAATCTCATTCCAAAGCGGTTGTTAGGATTTTTCAGTACCTTAAAGGTACACCTAACCTTGGGATCTGGTATCCTCATGGATCCGATTTCAATCTCACTGCTTACACTGATGCGGATCATGGCGGTTGCCATGTTGATAGAAAAAGCACATCTGGATCAATTCAGATGTTGGGGAATAGGCTAGTTGGTTGGTCATCCAAAAAGCAGAACTGTGTGTCTTTATCAATATCTGAGTCTGAGTACATTGCTGCAGCTCATTGTTGTTCACAAGTTTTGTGGATGCAAATTCAACTTTCAGACTATGGCTTTAAGTTTTCTAAGACCCCGATTTACTGTGATTCACAAAGTGCTATTGCAATAACAAGCAACCTGGTCCTGCTTTCTAAGACTAAACACATAGATATTCGCTATCATTTCATTAAGGACCATGTAGAGAAAGGTGATGTAGAGTTATACTTTGTGCCTACCAAAGTGCAATTAGCTGACATGTTCACTAAACCTTTAGATGAACTTAGGCTAAAGTTCTTGATCAAAGAGATTGGCATGGTAGAGTATAGTGCTTGATATTCCTTAGATCTGTTGGGACTTATTCTTGGAATTTTGTGTTTAGGGGGAGTAGATACTTGCTAGAGGGAGGAACTACTTTCATATGCTTTGGATATCATCTTTTAAGGGGGAGCCTTTAGATTTATGATAACTTCCTGGATATAATTGTTCAATGGTTACGTAAGGGGGAGGTAACTCATTTATATCATATTTCAAGGGGGAGTTAATTCGTTTTCTGGGTAATTTTATCAAAATGCTGATTTACTTTCTTGTATATCACATTTTGAGGGGGAGAAAAAGGGAGAAAATGAGAAAATTACTCAAAAATATTGTTTTTCAAAAGTGAATTTATAAATTCTTTGTTTTATATCTGAAATAATTCACTAAGGCTTGTATACATCTCAGTATGCAATCCATTTTAACAATTGGTATCACTGATGGTTTGTACTTTGTTCTCAAATTCAAAGTTCTTTTAAGTACAAATCTTAGTTTGAAACATTCATAAAAATTGGAAAAGATAAAATCCAAAAAATATTTGATTTTTACTGAATAAATGCTATTTTTAGCATTATACCGAATCTGACATCCAACAGTACAGATTCGGTAAGTTCAAAGGTTTTCAAAAATTTTCTCAGAATTGTTTTTCATGAAAAGATTGAAATGAATTTTAAGAGGAAAAGTCAATTTGTCAAGATTTTGAAGTTAAATTGATACAATTTTGAAAAGTGGACTGTATTCGGTAAAATAGGCCCATTCGGTAAAGCCCATTCGGTATTTTATCTTCGGTATCTATAAAAGGAGGTTCAAAGTCAAACAACTCTCTTACTGTGCTTAATTATCTACCGAGTCTTACTGATCATACCGAATCTGCCTAATCTACCGAATCCGTTCTTCTGTTTCTTCAAATCTTTGGTATAATTTCATTTTAATCATTGCTTTAGATACATACGTGTAGATCTGAGATAATTAAATGTTTTTCAACCAGAAAAGATCAAAAATAACTAGATTGTGACTCTTAATTTTGAAATTCTGTTGATTATACCGAGTCTGAGTCGTATTCTTTTAATCTTTGATTAAACTCAATTGATTTGGTTAATTAACATGAATTCTTGTCTACTCTGAGTTATATTAATTGATCTATCATTTGACCAAGCTTGATTACATGCTTAATTGATTGTTTGATGGATTCTGTATCTACCGAATATGTTCTATCTACAGTACCGAGTCTGTTCATACGATTAACATGTTGATCTGCTTCTAATTGAGTGGTTAATTGATTATGATTGTGATTTTACATGATAGAATATGCATGTTTGAGTGACTTTATGTTAATTTTAGAGATACCGAATCTGTTCTTCTCTTGATACCGAATCTGACTTTTGGTACCTTGAAACTTTCTGATTTTTATCTTCAATCACTTAGCATGTTTATTCTATATCTTTCTGATCTGAAAACTCAAGCTTATTTGGTTACAGAATCTCAAGTTTTCATGACTACCGAATCTGCTTGAAATGTGTTTAAAAAATTGACCAAGTGTTGTTCTGATTCTTTGTGTTATATAATTGATTTTGCATGATGAATTTGTATTGTGATGAATATCATATGAATGTCATGATTGTCAATTACTTGTTCATATTTGAGAATAAAGGATTTTTATATCTTAGAAAAACCATAAAAATCATAAAATATAAAAGATAAAACATATACAAAGGATTTCAAAGGCAAATAAGAATAGAGATATATGCTTAATGTTAAATATCTTGTGGTCTTCTATTTCTTATTTATACAGCTAAATGACGAACAATCACTTCATCAACTCTGAAACCAACATTCCCTGCAATTACTGGATTGCAATTCTAGAGAGGCACACTCTGTGGCCTGCTCTAAACTCTACAGTCAGTGTACCTGTAACAGATCTGGAGCTACTTAACAGAACAATTAGGTTTGTGGAAGCTACACAACCTACTGCTGAAAATCCAGAGGGAACACAAGCTCGTTTTGAATTTCAACTGAGAGGAGTTCAAGGGAGGAGGAGTATCACTAAGGCTGATTTCAGGAGGATATTCAGACTTCCTGTTGTGCAGAATGCTCCTGCTTTTCCTGCTACTCAACAGATGATGTCATCTGTCTTTGATCTTGGGTATATTGGAGCCCGCAATGTTCCTCCAGCTAAGTTTTAGATGAAATATCTGCATTCAAGGTGGTACGTGATCTTCTCAATCATCAACCGATGTTTGCTGATGACAAGGAGTGGATCCGACAGCCTGACTGTGCCAATGCTAAAGTTGTTCTACTCTTTCATAAGAGTAGAAACTCCTGACTATACAGAACTAATATGGGATTTGGTTCAAGCTCAAGTTGATAAACCAAGAGGTTCATACATTCCTTGCGAAAGGTTTTTCTGTATCTTTATCCATGATGCTATAAATGCTTGCAGAAATGCAAATATATTTGTACCAGGTACACATGGATTACAGATAAAATGATTTACGGAGCTGAAGATGAATAACCCGATGGTATCTGATAATCAATTCACTGCGCCGATTCCAAATTGGCTAGTGAGGCTAGCTGAACCCCAAGACGCTCGTATGCGTTCTTATTTTGAGGTTGTAAGAATACCTCTTCCGAACCCGGTACAACAAGAACAAGTTGAACCCGCTGCGGTTCCAGCCCCAGAGGTTGTAGAGGAACCTGTAGTTCAATCACCCTGGCCAGCTAATCCTACACTTAGGGTGAACCTTAAACGATCTAGGGCAGCACACCAAGCTCAACCCGTGAGGATCAGGGAACCTAGTCCAACTAGGATTGAACCAACCCTTTCCACAACACCCGAAGTGAGCAGTGACACTGACACTTTAGCAACATCATCTGAATCATCTCCCGAACATTCTCCTAAGAGAACTCGATATATACCTGATGAGATGATTCAGACTCTGCCAACCCAACGAGTAACTAGCTCTAGGACTTCGACACCTATCGTCCACCAAACAGTTACTACTACCGTTGGTGATACGGACCATGACCTAGAACCAATTAGGTCACCCTCACCCATCTCCGTATCACATCCAATAATAACAGTAAGCCCTACGCTAAATGAAGTGCAAGTTTCGGTAGGCAAGAGATCTAAACGGTCGGATGGTAAAAAGACCACTAAGCCCATTCAATCTAAACAGGACTTAATAATAAATCCTACAAAGCAAGGTGCTTCGGCATCTAAGGAATTAAAGTCTTCCTCTGCAGTAAAGTCTGCGTTGACTCAATCGATTGAGGAAACTCAATCATTGAAGTCCAGAACGGCCGAAGGGGAGCCGAAAAGTCTTGAAAAGGCACCCTACGTATCGGCTGGAAATCCTCCTGTGCCTCAACGTACAACAGGGTCTCGAGGTCCGGCTTATCTTAATGAGGGAGATCTGCCGCGTCCCATGGAAACGAGTCAACATGACAATCCTTCGGGATATTTATCAGACTTCCAGCAGACTGATCCCTTGATTCATGAAAGTGATTCATTGGATCAAACCACTTCTCTTCCAGATTCTGAATCTCAGGGTCTGGAGGAAGAGTCTTTAACTTAAAGAGATTTACCACCTCATGGTATATCAATGATTTCAGGAATCGGAGATAGCAATATCTCTGCGAGAGCTAAACCGACGGGTAGTTCTGCTACTCTGTCAGAGTCCCATGAGACTAAAGTCATGGAGGCAGATGCTTCGAAAGAAACTTCGCCGGTGACAACTCCGGTTGTTACCCAACCTCCATCAGAAGGGGATATCACGAATCTGACTAGTAGTATGTACAGCCCTACATATAAGAATAATACCGCACAATCATCCTTACCTGCCTTCACGGCAACTCACACACTTTCATCGACATTTCCTTCAACAGATGCTGCTGCTGCTGTTCCCATTGTTACTTTTCCATCATCACCCTCTCGTTTACCACATTTCTATGATGCTTTGGAGCAAGAATATTTTAGTCGTATGTTTTCTAGAGTCAATCTTGATGTTCTTCGACGCACTTCGCTTCAAGCATTGTTTCATGCTCATGTTCGATATCCACTTACTTCCTGCTCTTCTCCTTTAAGTCCTCACCGTGATGATGAACATGACGATTCTGATCCTCAGAATAGCCATGAGGGGGAGATAGGAGTAGATGGAGAATATCTATCGGTGAACATTTCAACCAAGGGTGGTGATGTGAGATCTTCATCAGCTTCACAAGCTCAACAAGTTCAGACGGAATCAGAAATGGTTTCTGTACATGATGAAATTGATGATAAGGAGCCTGAGCAAGTTATAAGTCCAATTGTTCATAAAGAGGCTGATAGTGGACCAGTAGATGAGGATTTGAACTTAAGTGATTTTTATCTTGAAGAGACGAATGATGATGGGTTTGTCATCTTAAGCAAGTTATCTTCAGTATCTTCAATTCCGGAAGATGTAGAGATTGTAGATGAAGGGAATCCTAATCCTGTAATAGAAAGTGATGATGAAATGGATTCTTCTGATGACGATGAAGACAATCTTTATGTTGATCCAAATGAAGATGATATCTTTGATCATATTGAAGATGATGATGTTCTAAATGATGATGCAACAAATCCAACTGATCATTCATCGAATTCTACACCCTCTTCAAGTTCACATCCAACAAATGCTAATGAAAGCTCAACTTCTGGTATATCTACATCAAGTGAAACAGTAAATTCCAGATTCAAATACAACCATGGAATATTCTTTAAGAATTAGGAACAAAGATTGTTATTGGGAGTTGAACATGATTTTATAACGTTACGAAACACATTCATCAAAGAAAATGCTTACAAGATCTTCCGCATCAAAGATACACCAAGGAGTAAAAGGTTTACTTATATAGGTTCACGATTGCTTCCAGCAAGTGAAAGGAATTGGTATGAGTTTATGTGGAGGAAACATATCAACAAAGATGAAGATGATTTGTGGCTTCAAAGAAAATATCGTATTTAGGAAGTGTTGAATATTGCTCGAGTCGGAGTAGAGATAAGTGAAAAGAAAGACGTCATCAGTGAGTTCCACGTTATTAGAGAAGATGAGAAAGAGTACAAGTTCACAGAAGCAGATTTTCATAATCTTGATATGCTTGACATCATTCACATCTACAACTACCTCAGTATCATCACCATTCGACCTTTTGCTAAGGCTCAAGCTTTGGAAGCTGTGAAAAGATACATGATGGAGACAATTGAACTGATGAGACGTGAAGATTTTCAAATAGGTCTCGAAGCAAATAGGAAAAAGATTCGAATAACGTGTCCGAATCAATTTACGGAGGGACTGAAGGATATGAGGATGTTTCAAATGCAATTCGAACCCGAAGGGTTTGTATTTGTAAATTCTCAAAAGGAAAAGGTGTTCATTCGGACTGAAGAGCTGAACAAATATTCAGATGGAACCCTTAAGGCTGCACTGAAGTATCTTAAAATTCGTCAAAGCAAAGTTGACGACTTTGATACAAAAATGGGTCTTGGAGAGTTTATAAAGCATATCAGAGATCGTTTAAAGCTCCGAATCCGTACAAGACAGTTTGAGATTCTTCGTGGCCATAGAAAGAGAAGGTATTTCAAGGAAATGGATGAATATCCATTACATGAGGGAGATCCAAGGAAAACGTGGGTAGTCTAGAAAACTTCTAACCAAATTTCAGAAAATCAAGTAGAAGTTTCAAAACCAGATGGCTCACGATGAAAACTAACGTTTGGACCTCTCAAGATTTCACAATAGGATTATATTGTAAAGTTCACATATAACACTAAGGGGGAGATTGTTAGGACCCCGAAGTTGTATAGTGTTAATGTGAATTAAGCTTAAATGAAGGTTCCTTAGAAGAGGGCTATATAAGGAACCTATGTAGTCCTAATTAGATAGCCATTGCATTGTAACTGAGTTCTAGAAGCTGTGGAATTTAATTTGTACCGATTCTCTCTCATACCGAGTCTTCTTCCTATATACCGAATCTCACTATATCTTATCATTTCTCTCAATCTCAACATGATCTGGTCTATCAAGTATCGTCCCAGAAACGAGGTCAACAAGCTCAAGGTAGAGATTAGAGGATTACGAACGCAAGGTTTCGATATCACCACGTACGAACGACGATTCACCGAATTGTGCCTATTGTGTCCCAGAACATTCGAAGTCGAAGAAGAGAAGATCGACGCATTTGTAAAAGGGTTACCGGAAAGGATTCAAGAAGATGTGAGTTCACAAGAGCCCGCATCCATATAAAATGCAAGTCGAATGGCTCACAAATTAGTGAACCAGATCGAAGGAAGGATTAAAGAGCAGACGACTGAAGAGGCTAACATGAAACAAGTCAAGAGAAAGTGGAAAGAAACCAATGACAAGAGTCACCAATACAACAACAACAATCACAGCCACAATCGCAATAACTATCCCAACAACCGCAACATCAATCGCAACAACAACTTCAACAAACATCCTAACAACAACTACAATAACCGTCCTAACAAAAATAACAACAACAACAATAGCAACAATAACAATCCCAACAACAATCTCAATAACAACAATGGCAACAAAAATAGTCATGCCAAAGGTGTGAAGAGAATTACCAGGGGTTCTGCATGACATTTTGCACTAGGTGTAGAAGAAATGGTCATAGTGCGGCAAAGTGTGAGGCCTATGGACCAAAGTTTAACAGAATTAAAAGAACAAATAATGTCGGTGAAGGTTTTTTCGTATGCCCGAGAGACATATTTAATTAATGTGGCTAATATGTTATGATCGAAGTCGGGTCATACCCAATAACAAGCTTACCGACACTTTACAAGTGTTTAATCTTAACGGTTGGATCGTTAAATAAACACGCAACACTTGAAATTTAGAAAATCGGTTTTCTAAAATATTATCACTTGAGATAAATTATTTGGATAATTTATATATATAATTGTTTAAAGGTTTAATGATTAAGTTGTGTTATATTTTATAAAAGGTTATAAAATATATAAGTAACAATATATATATATATATATATATATATATATATATATATATATATATATATATATATATATATATATATATATATATATATATATAAATTCATGGGTTTATATATATTGTTTTATAAAACAATTTATATATTATATGCCCATCAAGTATGGCAGATTTTTGGACTCCAAGAGAGACCACACATGCTTGTTTTGCTACTTCCCATATACACAACTTCATAGGTGCATGTCTTATACTTGAACCAAGGCTTGACCATTTCTCTTAAGTGAAAAATAGATGTAAAAGGCTTAAAAAACTGCACAGAATTCTGTTTCTGCTGAGCTGCTGGCCGTGGCCTATTTTGGCTCAAAAGGGAGTTAAAAATTTGTTTTTGCAAGCTCACATCTAGTGTCAATCAAATCCTAACTAAAGGCAAAGGTGTTGGGGTTATTGCTTGGGGTATTATTTGCTTGAGGCTTCAAGTTAGAGGCTCCATTCTTCATCATCTTCATCATCATCTTGCTTGCTTGATAACAACCCTCAACTAGCTTGAGGAGGTATACATCTTCTCTACTTGTTTTATATGTAAGCATAATTTCATGACTTGATATTAATATGGGATTTAACAAAATGGCTTAACAAATGTACTTGTTCTATTAATGCTTCCACTTGCTTTAACTATCTTAAAATTGGTTTTATGATTGTGTAAACTACATGAACATGTTGCTTGTTAAAAATGTTAAATTCAATCAATGGTATCTAGAGCCGAGGTCTATGGATTATGCTTCTTATATTGTATTTAAACCCACTATATTTGCATTCCAAGTATATGCATGAAAATGGAATACAAAAATTTTCGGGTTTGGGAGGGTTGTTAAGGTTGGCCAAATTCTAGGACACCCAAAATGGGTTTTGGGTTGCTCCATTTTGGTCATTTTGTTGATATATTAATGTTCACAATCAATGCCAAGACCTTGTGGTTGAATGAATGCTTGTTTGGTTGATTAATTATTCATTTGGTATGTAATATTAATTCATTCATTTGGTTTGTAATATTTATTCTTTTGGCATATAATTTATTTATTTATTTTGGTTATGTAATTTATTTTATATTTGGTATGTAAAATAGATTAGGTTGTATTTTATTTTTTTAGAAAAATGTATTACGATATATTTTTTGTAAAAAAGAAGATGCAAGATGAAGAAAGGAAGATGCAAGATTAGGTGGGAGATTTGAAATCTCCTACTTTGTGTTATAACCCTTTTCCGGTGGCATTTGTTTTCGGCTAAACAAATGTCTACCAAATTGGCTTGATTGTGAACATATTTGTTTTGCATGCGTGGTTGTTTTGTATGATTGTGGATTGTATGTTTGTATGCTACAAGTTAATCACACAAGTTAACAACAAACTAAATGACAATTTAATTGGTTAAATTAGACGTTATTAACAACATGCAAAATGACAATTTAAATGGTTAAATTGAAATGGCAAAAGGACATTAATAAACGGTTATTAAGAACATAAAAGGATCACATATATAAAATAGTTTATATCAAGTAATTGGCTTAATTACAAAGACATGAAAATGCTTTTTCATAAATACCATACACTAAATGCATGTTGGTGTATGGCATAAAGTTTTCTTAAACTAGAAATAATGAAAACTTAAAATCCCTTATTAACAAGGCAAACAAGTTAAACGCCATCCTTTTGTATGACACTTAAAAATATTAGGGAACTCTTAATGGGATAAAGGTCACCTAACCGTTATGAGCAAACTAATATGATTAAGGTGAATTTCGCACACTTGTGGGATAAAGGTCACCTAACCACTTGTATGTTAAATTTACACGTTTACACAAGTAGGATGACTTGATTTGGGAATCATGAACTTAGGGTCACCGAAGCATGAGGAACAAATAGGCGTTGATGGGATAAATATGCCATGCAAAAGGATTGCATGATCCCATAACTTAGAAATTGCAAAAGGATTGCAATTGTCAAACAATGACTACCTAGCTAAATCAAATGACGGGATAAAGGTCACCTAACAGAAATTTGGTTTACCGTTGGATTCTAAAATTTAATAAATATCAATTAGATTTAAAGGGTATTGATTGTTAAATTAAAATTGATACTTAAACAACTTTGTTAAATTTTGTAGATGGCCCCCAATAACAACAACATTCCAAACGCACCAATAAACTTTAACAACCTATCGTTGAGGTCAATCCTCGAAAAGGAAAAACTCAACCATGCCAACTTCATGGATTGGTTTCGTAATCTAAGAATTGTCCTCAAACTAGAGGTCAGGGCGTATGTGTTGGATGACCCCATTCCCAATCAACCGAACGAGGATGATACGAAAGGCATGGCTTATTGGGATAAGTATTGCACCGATTCGGTGCAAGTCTCTTGCCTTATGCTTGAGACTATGATACCCGAACTCCAAAAGGACTTCGAGCATCACAGTGCATATGACATGATCACACAATTGAAGGAGATGTTCCTTCAACAAGCTCGTGTCGAGCGCTTCGAAACGGTTCGAGCGCTTCATGCATGTCGGATGGATGACTCCCAATCCGTTTCATCTTATGTCCTTAAGATGAAAAGCCTAATTGATCGAGCAAACCGTCTAAACTGCAATGTGTCTAATGAATTAGC
Source organism: Rutidosis leptorrhynchoides (assembly GCF_046630445.1). Classification (NCBI taxonomy): domain Eukaryota; kingdom Viridiplantae; phylum Streptophyta; class Magnoliopsida; order Asterales; family Asteraceae; genus Rutidosis; species Rutidosis leptorrhynchoides. The sequence goes on from NC_092338.1 coordinate 349,730,317, forward strand.
CACGGACCTTATCCTTAATTCCTTGTCAAAGAGGTTTGACACATTTGTAATGAATTACAATATGAATGGTTGGGATAAGAGCATTGGTGAATTACATGCTATGCTTAAGACAGCCGAAGCAAGCATGGGTAAAAGGGCTTCACCCATGTTTATGATCAATGAAGGCGGGTCCAAAACCAATAACACTTCTAAGCCAAAGGTGGCTAAGAGGAAAGGACCTGCCTACCAAGGCAAGGGCAAGGGAAAAGGGAAGATGGTTACCCCAACCAACAACAACAAGAAGTAAAAGGTTGCCGGAAAAGCTAACTCCAAGGAAGATCTGTGCTTTGGTTGCGGTGAAATGGGTCACTGGAAAAGCAACTGCCCGGTCTACCTTAAGGAGTTGAAATAAAAGAGGGATGCAGGGCAAACCTCAGGTAATGTATATATGGTATACATTGAGCTTAGTATTACTTCTTCTAATACATGGGTATTAGACACAGGATGTGGAACTCATATTTTCAATTCTATGCAGGGGTTCAAAAGAAGTAAACAAGAAGTGAGAACATCAATCTCTTCATAGGAAATGGAGCTAAGGTGCACGTAGTAGCTCAAGGAGGCTTTATTTTGAAGCTTCCAAGTGGTTTGGAGCTTATGTTGAAAAATGTTTTGTATGCACCCGATTTATCTTGAAACATTATTTCTGTATCCCGTTTGAAACAATGTGGTTTTAATCTTAATTTCATTAATGATGATATCCATGTTTCTTTAGATAATGTGTTCTATTTCAAGGCTTCGCCTGTGAATGGTATTTATGAATTGGTTCATGATGACGCATCATACAATAGCTCAATATACCATGCAAACACCAAGAAACTCAAAAGGGATTTGAGTGATTCCTACTTATGGCATTGTCGCCTTGGTCACATAAACAAGAATCGAATGCATACACTTCAAAAGAATGGACTTTTGAAATCAAATGAACTAGACTCATTTGATGTATGTGAATCTTGTTTACAAGGCAAAATGACTAAAGCACCTTTCAAAGGGACCTATGAAAGGGCTAAGGACTTATTGGGATTAATACATTCGAATGTATGTGGAACCTTTAAGCCCATAACTAGGAATGGTGAAAGATACTTCGTTACTTTCATTGATGACTTCAGTCGTTTAGGATACGTCTACTTATTAAGACACAAGGACGAAACTTTTGAAGCATTCAAATAATATCAAAACGAAGTACAAAATCAACTCAATAAGACAATCAAGGTACTTCGTACCGATAGGGGAGGTGAATACCTAAGCGATGCTTTCCAAGATCATCTTAAAGGTTGTGGGATTATCTCGCAACTTACTCCTCCTGGAACACCCCAACTTAATGGAGTTTCCGAAAGGAGGAACCGAACCCTAATGGATATGGTTCGGTCTATGATGGCAAGGAGCTCGTTACCTCTATCATTTTGGGGTTATTGTCTATGCTCCGCGGCTCGTATTCTACATATGACCCCAACCAAGAAAGTGGAACGAACACCTCATGAGATGTGTTTTGGAAAACCTCCATCTCTTTCATACTTAAAGGTATGGGGATGTGAAGCTTACCCTAAACGTTACATCCCTAATAAGTTGAATGCTCGATCCACGAAGAGTATCTTCATAGGATATCCCAAGGATGATATGGGATACTATTTCTATGATCCTTCCGAGTAGAATGTATTTGTTACTAGGAAGGCTGAATTCCTTGAAACTAAGTTCCTAATAGAAGGAAATAGTGAAAAGAAGATAGATCTTGAAGAGGTTCAAGATCAAGCAGATGATACACAATTGGTTGACACTAGTACTTAACATGAAGATGTTGAGAATGATTAAGTGGATGATCAAAGTATACAAGACGTTCACAGGTCTGGTAGGATTAGTAATCCTCCTGAGAGATATGGGTTTCTCATGGATGGTTGCTATGTGGTTGATTTGGATGAACCAACAAACTACCAAGATGCCTTATCAAGGATTGATAAGGATAAATGGCAGGAAGCCATGAACGCTGAGATGCAACCCATGTATGACAACCAAGTTTGGGAACTTGTTGAACAACCTACTGGCTCAAGGCTAGTTGATTGTAAATGGCTTTTCAAAATGAAAACCGACATACATAGAAACTTGGATACATATAAAGCTAGACTTGTAGCAAAAGGTTTCACTCAAACTCAAGGGGTTGACTATGATGAAACTTTTTCGCCTGTGGTAATGCTAAAGTCTATTAGGAAATTACTTGCCATTGCTGCTCATTATGATTATGAAATATGGCAAATGGATGTCAAGACCGCTTTCCTAAACGGACATCTTGAGGAAGATGTCTATATGGTTCAGCCTAAATGTTTTGTTGATCCGAAATATCCTAAAAAGGTATGCAAGTTAAAGAAGTCAATCTACGGATTGAAACAAGCATCTAGAATGTGGAATCATCGTTTTAATGAGGAGGCCAAGAAATTTGGCTTCATTAAAAATGGTGATGAAGCTTGTGTATACAAGAAAGCTAGTGGGAGCACTATCATGTTCCTTTTATTATATGTGGATGATATATTATTATTTGGGAACGATATTCCGGCAATGCAAGGAGTTAAAACTTGGTTAAGTAAATGCTTCTCCATTAAGGATCTTGGAGAAGCACAATACGTTTTGGGGATTGGGATCTACAGGGATAGATCCAAGAAACTGATAGGTTTGAATCAAAGTGCATACATTGAAAAGATCTTGAAAAGGTTCAAGATGGACAACTCTAAGAAAGGTTTGGTACCTATTCAAAAAGGAACGCTTCTCAGTTCATCTCAGTGTCCTACCACGAAAGATGGACAAGAGAGAATGAAGAAAGTCCCGTACGCATCTGCTATTGGGTCAATCATGTATGCAATGATATGCACTAGACCAGACGTGTCATGCGCTCTTAGCCTGACAAGTAGATACCAGAATAATCCAGGAAACAGTCATTGGATTGCTGTTAAAAGTATATTAAAATACCTTAGGAGGACTAAGGATATGTTTCTAATATATGGTTCTGGTGAGGAGGAACTCGCAGTAAAGGGTTACGTGGACGTGAGTTTCCAAACTGATCGAGATGATTCTCAATCACAATCCGGTTATGTATTCACATTAAATGGAGGTGCGTTCTCTTGGAAGAGTTCAAAACAGGATGTTGTTGCATTATCCACTACAGAGTCAGAGTACATTGCCGCCTCATTAGAAGCTCAGGAAGCTGCATGGATGAAGAAATTCATTGATGACTTAGGAGTGGTCCCTTCCATTCAGGACCCTCTTGAAATCTTTTGTGACAACGAGGGTGCGATTGCTCAAATCAAGGAACCTCGTGCTCACCAAAAGACCCATCACATTGAGCGGAGATTCAACTACATAAGGGATGAAGTTGAAAAGGGAAATATATGTATTCGCAAAGTTCACACAGATCTTAATATAGCGGATCCTCTCACGAAGCTCTTACATGGAGCAAAACACGCAGGACATGTTTGTGCATTAGGGCTTCGATATTCTAGTGATTGGTCATGATCTGTTTTAAGTATTGTAACGGAACAAAATTGTTCAAACTCATTAATATAATTATGGTATTAATCTATTTTGAGTTATGTTCCTATTTTGCATATTTTATCCATGAATAAGTAATTATTCTAAATTTCGTAGTCGATCACATTTGTGGGAGCAAGTGTGAGGTTTAGACTATTATGAACTCGTATTGGTATACATTCACGGGATGAATGTGGTGCAAGGTTGCAACCAAGGTTCATAGATATTTGTGGGATACAAATATTGGAAGACCCGCCCTCAAGATCTACTAAATGGAGCCTTTGTGGTTGATCACATATAATCTTGAGTAAAGGCGAATATCATTGTATCCTCTGACCTGAGATACATATTAGGTTTGGATATTTACCAAGTAGTGTGCCTTGATTCTTTCCTTCGCTATTCTGAAATATGGTAGTTCATAAGGAAGAGCTCAGGTATAATGCAAGGTATATATTTGGGACGTATGTAGTCAAGATGGAATTTGTCCCTCTTATTCGTTGAGAGTCAGATGTCTAAGGCCTGATAAAGTTAACTCTAGAAGAGAGTGATCACTCTGTGTCTTTTGGATTTAACATGACATCTAGGACGAAAGGATATAATGAAAGATTCACCTATTGATATTCGAGATGGAAACTCGAAATGGATGATGTTATTGAATGGCACATAGTCATAACATATTGGGGGTGATGGACGGTCGTTAGGTGGTATCCGTCACTTGCATTAATTTCTTATATTTCTCGTGCAAGTGGGAGATTGAAGGTTTTTTCGTATGCCCGAGAGACATATTTAATTAATGTGGCTAATATGTTATGATCCAAGTCGGATCATACCCAATAACAAGCTTACTGACACTTTACAAGTGTTTAATCTTAACGGTTGGATCGTTAAATAAACAAGCGACACTTGAAATTTAGAAAATCGGTTTTCTAAAATATTATCACTTGAGATAAATTATTTGGATAATTTATATATATAATTGTTTAAAGGTTTAAATGATTAAGTTGTATTATATTTTATAAAAGGTTATAAAATATATAAGTAACAAAATATATATATATATATATATATATATATATATATATATATATATATATATATATATATATATATATATATATATATATATATATATATATATAAATACATGGGTTTGTATATATTATTTTATAAAACAATTTATATATTATATGCCCATCAAGTATGGCAGATTTTTGGACTCCAAGAGAGACCACACATGCTTATTTTACTACTTCCCATATACACAACTTCATAGGTGCATGTCTTATACTTGAACCAAGGCTTGACCATTTCTCTTAAGTGAAAAATAGATGTAAAAGGCTTAAAAAACTGCACAGAATTCTGTTTCTACTGAGCTACTGGCCGTGGCCTATTTTGGCTCAAAAGGGAGTTAAAAATTTGTTTTTCCAAGCTCACATCTAGTGTCAATCAAATCCTAACTAAAGGCAAATGTGTTGGGGTTATTTCTTGGGGTATTATTTGCTTGAGGCTTCAAGTTAGAGGCTCCATTCTTCATCATCTTCATCATCATCTTGCTTGCTTGATAACAACCCTCAACTAGCTTGAGGAGGTATACATCTTCTCTACTTGTTTTATATGTAAGCATAATTTCATGACTTGATATTAATATGGGATTTAACAAAATGGCTTAACAAATATACTTGTTCTATTAATGCTTCCACTTGCTTTAACTATCTTAAAATTGGTTTTATGATTGTGTAAACTACATGAACATGTTGCTTGTTAAAAATGTTAAATTCAATCAATGGTATCTAGAGCCGAGGTCTATGGATTATGCTTCTTATATTGTATTTAAACCCACTATATTTGCATTCCAAGTATATGCATGAAAATGGAATACAAAAATTTTCGGGTTTGGGAGGGTTGTTAAGGTTGGCCAAATTCTAGGACACCCAAAATGGGTTTTGGGTTGCTCCATTTTGGTCATTTTGTTGATATATTAATGTTCACAATCAATGCCAAGACCTTGTGGTTGAATGAATGCTTGTTTGGTTGATTAATTATTCATTTGGTATGTAATATTAATTCATTCATTTGGTTTGTAATATTTATTCTTTTGGCATATAATTTATTTATTTATTTTGGTTATGTAATTTATTTTATATTTGGTATGTAAAATAGATTAGGTTGTATTTTATTTTTTTAGAAAAATGTATTACGATATATTTTTTGTAAAAAAGAAGATGCAAGATGAAGAAAGGAAGATGCAAGATTAGGTGGGAGATTTGAAATCTCCTACTTTGTGTTATAACCCTTTTCCGGTGGCATTTGTTTTCGGCTAAACAAATGTCTACCAAATTGGCTTGATTGTGAACATATTTGTTTTGCATGCGTGGTTGTTTTGTATGATTGTGGATTGTATGTTTGTATGCTACAAGTTAATCACACAAGTTAACAACAAACTAAATGACAATTTAATTGGTTAAATTAGACGTTATTAACAACATGCAAAATGACAATTTAAATGGTTAAATTGAAATGGCAAAAGGACATTAATAAACGGTTATTAAGAACATAAAAGGATCACATATATAAAATAGTTTATATCAAGTAATTGGCTTAATTACAAAGACATGAAAATGCTTTTTCATAAATACCATACACTAAATGCATGTTGGTGTATGGCATAAAGTTTTCTTAAACTAGAAATAATGAAAACTTAAAATCCCTTATTAACAAGGCAAACAAGTTAAACGCCATCCTTTTGTATGACACTTAAAAATATTAGGGAACTCTTAATGGGATAAAGGTCACCTAACCGTTATGAGCAAACTAATATGATTAAGGTGAATTTCGCACACTTGTGGGATAAAGGTCACCTAACCACTTGTATGTTAAATTTACACGTTTACACAAGTAGGATGACTTGATTTGGGAATCATGAACTTAGGGTCACCGAAGCATGAGGAACAAATAGGCGTTGATGGGATAAATATGCCATGCAAAAGGATTGCATGATCCCATAACTTAGAAATTGCAAAAGGATTGTGTAATAAGAAAAGGTTGCTATACTGTTCTAGCACATGGCGAGAAAGTACAAACCGAAGAAAAGAACATCAATGATGTTCCCGTCGCAAAAGAATTTCCCGATGTATTTCCGAAAGAATTACCGGGACTGCCTCCACACCGATCTGTTGAATTTCAAATAGATCTCGTACCAGGAGCTGCACCAATAGCTCGTGCTCTATACAGACTTGCACCCAGCGAAATGAAGGAACTCCAAAGCCAATTACAAGAACTTTTAGAGCGTGGTTTTATACGACCAAGTACATCACCATGGGGAGCTCCTGTTTTGTTTGTCAAAAAGAAGGATGGTACATTCAGGTTGTGTATCGACTACCGAGAGTTGAAAAAACTTACCATCAAGAACCGTTACCTACTACCGAGAATCAACAACTTATTTGATCAACTACAAGGCTCGTCGGTTCATTCGAAGATTGATTTACGTTCCGGGTATCATCAAATGCGGGTGAAGGAGGATGATATTCCGAAGACTGCATTTAGAACGCGTTACGGTCATTATGAGTTTATGGTTATGCTGTTTGGGTTGACTAACGCACCAGCTGTGTTCATGGACCTCATGAACCGAGTGTGTGGACCATACCTTGACAAGTTTGTCATTGTTTTCATCGATGACATACTTATTTACTCAAAGAATGATCAAGAGCACAAAGAACATTTGAGAAAAGTGCTAGAGTTATTGAGGAAAGAAAAACTGTACGTTAAGTTTTCAAAGTGTGCATTTTGGTTGGAAGAAGTTCAATTCCTCGGTCACATAGTGAACAAAGAAGGTATTCAAGTAGATCCGACAAAGATTGAAACTGTTGAAAAGTGGGAAACCCCAAAAACTCTGAAGCATATACGCTAATTTTTAGGACTGGCTGGTTACTACATAAGGTTCATCCAAGATTTTTGCAAAATAGCAAAACCCTTGACTGCATTAACGCATAAAGGGAAGAAATTTGAATGGAAGGATGAGCAGGAGAAATCGTTTCAATTGTTGAAGAAGAAGTTAACTACTGAAATGTCCCGTTCATATTGATTATAAACGTTCCATATTAATTGATTTCGTCGCGAGGTTTTGACCTCTATATGAGACGTTTTTCAAAGACTGCATTCATTTGTTAAAACAACCATAACCTTTATTTTATCTATAAAGGTTTAAAAAGCATTACGTAGATTATCAAATAATGATAATCTAAAATATACGATTACACACGACCATTACATAATGGTTTACAATAAGAATATATTCAAAAATAAGTTTCTTGAATGCAGTTTTTACATAATATCATACAAGCATGGACTCCAAATCTTGTCCTTATTTTAGTATGCAACTGCGAAAGCTCTTAATAATCACCTGAGAATAAACATGCTTAAAATGTCAACAAAAATGTTGGTGAGTTATAGGTTTAACCTATATATTATCAAATCATAATAATAGACCACAAGATTTCATATTTCAATATACATCCCATACATAGAGATAAAAATCATTCATATGGTGAACACCTGGTAACCGACATTAACAAGATGCATATAAGAATATCCCCTATCATTCCGGGAAATCCTTCGGACATGATAAAAATGAATTCGAAGTGCTAAAGCATCCGGTACTTTGGATGGGGTTCGTTAGGCCCAATAGATCTATCTTTAGGATTCACGTCAATTAGTAGATCGGTTTACTAATTCTTAGGTTTCCAAGCAAAAGGGGCATATTCGACTTTGATCATTCACCCATATAATGTAGTTTCATTTACTTGTGTCTATTTTGTAAAACATTTATAAAACTGCATGTATTATCATCCCAAAATATTAGATTTTAAAAGTGGGATTATAACTCACTTTCACAGATTTTTACTTCGTCGGGAAGTAAGACTTGGCCACTGGTCGATTCATGAACCTATAACAAATATGTACATATATATCAAAGTATGTTCAAAATATATTTACAACATTTTTAATACGTTTTAATGTTTTAAGTTTATTAAGTCAGCTGTCATCGTTAGTAACCTACACTAGTTGTCCACAATTAGATGTACAGAAATAAATTGATATGTATTATCTTGAATCAATCCACGACCCAGTGTATACACGTCTCAGGCTAGATCACAGCTCAAAGTATATATATATTTGGAATCAACCTCAACCCTGTATAGCTAACTCCAACATTACTGCATATAGAGTGTCTATGGTTGTTCCAAATAATATGTATACATGGGTCGATATGATATGTCAAAATATTTACATACGTGTCTATGGTATCCTAAGATTACATAATATATTAGAATACATGTATAATACAATATAAGTTAGCTAGGATATGATTTATATAGAATTGTTACAATATTTCCCGTAGCTACAACAATCAAAAAATATCCAATCTTGTTTTACCCATAACTTCTTCGTTTTAAATCCGTTTTGAGTGAATCAAATTGCTATGGTTTCATATTGAACTCTATTTTATGAATCTAAACAGAAAAAGTATAGGTTTATGGTCGGAAATATAAGTTACAAGTCATTTTTGTAAGAGGTATTCATTTCAGTCGAAAGAACGATCTTGATGACCATTTTGAAAAACATACTTCCACTTTGAGTTTAACCATGATTTTTGGATATAGTTTCATGTTCATAAGAAAAATCATTTTCCGAGAAGAAAAACTTTTAAATCAAATTTGATCATAGTTTTTAATTATCAAACCCAAAACAGCTCGCGGTGTTACTACGACGGCGTATGTCCGGTTTTACGGTGTTTTTCGTGTTTCCAGGTTTTATATCATTAAGTTAGTATATCATATAGATATAGAACATGTGTTTAGTTGATTTTAAAATTCAAGTTAGAAGGATTAACTTTTGTTTGCAAACAAGTTTAGAATTAACTAAACTATGTTCTAGTGATTTCAAGTTTAAACCTTCGAATAAGATAGCTTTATATGTATGAATCGAATGATGTTATGAACATCATTACTACCTCAAGTTTTGTGGATAAACCTACTGGAAAAGAGACAAATAGATCTAGCTTCAAAGGATCCTTGGATGGCTTGAAAGTTCTTGAAGCAGAATCATGACACGAAAACAAGTTCAAGTAAGATTTCCACTCGAAATAAGATTGTTATAGTTATAGAAATTGAACCAAAGTTTGAATATGAGTATTACCTTAAATTAAAAAGATAACCTACTGTAAATAACAAAGATTTCTTGAGGATGGATGATCACTTTACAAGATTGGAAGTAAGCTAGCAACTTGGAAGTATTCTTGATTTTATGAAACTAGAACTTATAGAATTTATGAAGAACACTTAGAACTTGAAGATAGAACTTGAGAGAGATCAATTAGATGAAGAAAATTGAAGAATGAAAGTGTTTTTAGGTGTTTTTAGTCGTTGGTATATGGATTAGATATAAAGGATGTGTAATTTTGTTTACATGTAAATAAGTCATGAATGATTACTAATATTTTTGTAATTTTATGAGATATTTCATGCTAGTTGCCAAATGATGGTTCCCACATGTGTTAGTTGACTCACATGGGCTGCTAAGAGCTAATCATTGGAGTATATATACCAATAGTACATACATCTAAAAGCTGTGTATTGTACGAGTACGAATACGGGTCCATACGAGTAGAATTGTTGATGAAACTGAACGAGGATGTAATTGTAAGCATTTTTGTTAAGTAGAAGTATTTTGATAAGTGTCTTGAAGTCTTTCAAAAGTGTATGAATACATATTAAAACACTACATGTATATACATTTTAACTGAGTCGTTAAGTCATCGTTAGTCGTTACATGTAAATGTTGATTTGAAACCTTTAAGTTAACGATCATGTTAAATGTTGTTAACCTAATGTTTATTATATCTAATGAGATGTTAAATTATTACATTATCATGATATTATGATATATTAATATATCTTAGTATGATATATATACAGTTAAATGTTGTTACAACGATAATCGTTACATATATGTCTCGTTTCGAAATCATTAAGTTAGTAGTCTTGTTTTTACATATGTAGTTCATTGTTAATACACTTAATGACATGTTTACTTATCATTTATCATGATTAAACATAGTGTATCAATATCTTAATATGATTCATATGAATTTAGTAAGACGTTGTTATAACGATAATCGTTATATATACCGTTTCGAGTTTCTTAATTCAATAAACTCAATTTTATGTATATAGCTCATTGTTAAAATATCTAATGAGATACTTACTTATCATAATATCATGTTAACTATATATATAATCATATATATGTCATCATATAGTTTTTACAAGTTTTAACGTTCGTAAATCACCGGTCAACTTGGGTGGTCAATTATCTATATGAAACCTATTTCAATTAATCAAGTCTTAACAAGTTTGATTGCTTAACATGTTGGAAACACTTAATCATGTAAATAACAATTTCATTTAATATATATAAACATGGAAAAGTTCGGGTCACTACAACTACGGCACATATATTGTCATTGCCTGAAGGGAATGATGTTTTTGTGAAATATTTTGATGCCTCAAAGCAAGGCCTCGGTTGTGTATTAATGCAACGAACAAAGGTAATTGCTTATGCGTCCAGACAATTGAAACTTCACGAGCAAAATTATACAACTCACGATTTGGAATTGGGCGCCGTTGTTTTTGCATTAAAGACTTGGAGGCACTACTTATATGGGGTCAAAAGTATTATATATACCGACCACAAAAGTCTCCAACACGTATTTAATCAGAAACAACTGAACATGAGGCAGTGTAGGTGGATTAAATTGTTGAATGATTACGACTTTGAGATTCGTTACCACCCGGAGAAGGCGAATGTGGTAGCCGACACTTTGAGTAGAAAGGACAGAGAACCTATACGGGTAAAAGCTATGAATATAATTATTCGTACTAACCTTACTACTCAAATAAAGGAGGCGCAGCAGGGAGTTGTAAAAGAAGGAAAGTTGAAGAATGAAATACCCAAAGGATCGGAGAAACATCTTAATATTCGGGAAGACGGAACCCGGTATAGGGCTGAAAGAATTTGGGTACCAAAGTTTGGAGATGTGAGAGAAAAGGTACTTAAGGAAGCACATAAAACCAGATATTCAATACATCCCGGAGCGGGGAAGATGTACAAAGATCTCAAGAAACACTTTTGGTGGCCGGGTATGAAAGCTGATATTGCTAAATACGTAGGAGAATGTTTGACGAATTCTAAGGTCAAAGCTGAGCATCAGAAACCATCAGGTCTACTTCAACAACCTGAAATCCCGGAATGGAAATGGGAAAACATTACCATGGATTTCAGTACTAAATTGCCAAGGACTGCAAGTGGTTATGATACAATTTGGGTAATAGTCGATCGTCTTACCAAGTCAGCACACTTTCTGCCAATGAGAGAAGATGATAAAATGGAGAAGTTGGCGCGATTATACTTGAAGGAAGTTGTCTCCAGACATGAAATACCAGTCTCTATTATCTCAGATAGGGATGGCAGATTTGTTTCAAGATTTTGGCAGACATTGCAACAAGCATTGGGGACTCGTCTACACATGAGTACTGCTTATCATCCACAAACTGATGGGCAAAGTGAAAGGACGATACAGACCCTTGAAGACATGCTACGAGCATGTGTTATTAATTTTGAAAACAGTTGGGATCGACACCTTCCGTTAGCAGAATTTTCCTACAACAACAGTTACCATTCAAGCATTGAGATAGCGCCGTTTGAAGCACTTTATGGTAGAAAGTGCAGGTCTCCGATTTGTTGGAGTGAATTGAGGGATAGACAGATTACGGGTCCGTAGATAATACAAGAAACTACCGAGAAAATCATCCAAATTCAACAACGGTTGAAAACCGTCCAAAGTCGACAAAAGAGCTACGCTGACATTAAAAGAAAAGATATAGAATTTGAAATTGGAGAGATGGTCATGCTTAAAGTTGCACCTTGGAAAGGTGTTGTTCGATTTGGTAAACGAGGGAAATTAAATCCAAGGTATATTGGACCATTCAAGATTATTGATCGTGTCAGACCAGTAGCTTACCGACTTGAGTTACCTCAACAACTCGCGGCGGTACATAATACTTTTCATGTCTCGAATTTGAATAAATGTTTTGCTAAAGAAAATCTCACCATTCCATTAGACGAGATTACAATTAACGAAAAACTACAATTCATTGAAGAACCCGTCAAAATAATGGATCGTGAGGTTAAAAGACTTAATCAAAATAAGATACCAATTGTTAAGGTTCGATGGAATGCTCATAGAGGACCTGAATTCACCTGGGAGAGTGAAGATTAGATGAAGCTAAAATACCCTCACCTATTTCCAGAAGATGCGTCAACACCTTCAACAGCTTAAAATTTCGGGACGAAATTTATTTAACGGGTAGGTACTGTAGTGACCCGAATTTTTCCATGATTATATATTAATTGAAAACTATATTTTCATGGTTAAATGTTTCCAACATGTTAAGCAATCAAACTTGTTAAGACTTGATTATTTGAAATGAGTTTCAAGTAGACAATTGACCACCCAAGTTGACCGACGATTCACGAACATTAAAACTTGTAAAAACGACATGACGATATATATATATGGATATACATATAGTTAACATGAGTTTATGATAAGTAAGTATCTCCATAAGTATATTAACAATGAGTTATATACATAAAAATGAGACTACTAAGTTAAGAAACTCTAAACGATATATATAACGATTATCGTTATTACAACGTCTTACTAAATACATATGTATCATATTAAGATATTGTTACACTATATTTAACATGATAAAATGATAATTATATATATCATTAAGTATGTTAACAATGAACTACATATGTAAAACAAGACTACTAACTTAAGAATTTTGAAACGAGGCATATATGTAACGATTATCGTTGTAACGACATTTTAATGTATATATATCATATTAATATATATTCATACATCATAATATCTTGATAATGTAATAATTTAACATTTCATTAGATATAATAAACAATGGGTTAACAACATTAAATGAGATCGTTAACCTAAAGGTTTCAAAACAACATTTACATGTAACGACTAATGATGACTTAACGACTCAGTTAAAATGTATATACATGTAGTGTTTTAATATGTATTCATACACTCTTGAAAGACTTCAAGACACTTATCAAAATACTTCTACTTAACAAAAATGCTTACAATTACATCCTCGTTCAGTTTCATCAACAATTCTACTCGTATGCACCCGTATTCGTACTCGTACAATACACAGCTTTTAGATGTATGTACTATTGGTATATACACTAAAATGATCAGCTCTTAGTAACCCATGTGAGTCACCTAACACATGTGGGAACCATCATTTCACAACTAGCATGAAATATCTCATAAAATTACAAAATTATTAGTAATCATTCATGACTTATTTACATGTAAACAAAATTACACATCCTTTATATCTAATCCATATACCAACGACCAAAAACACCTACAAACACTTTCATTCTTCAATTTTCTTCATCTAATTGATCTCTCTTAAGTTCTATCTTCAAGTTCTAAGTGTTCTTCATAAATTCTATAAGTTCTAGTTTCATAAAATCAAGAATACTTCCAAGTTTGCTAGCTTACTTCCAATCTTGTAAAGTGATCATCCAACCTCAAGAAATCTTTCTTATTTACAGTAAGATATCTTTCTAATACAAGGTAATACTCATATTCAAACTTTGATTCAATTTATATAACTATAACAATCTTATTTCGAGTGGAAATCTTACTTGAACTTGTTTTCGTGTCATGATTCTGCTTCAAGAACTTTCAAGCCATCCAAGGATCCTTTGAAGCTAGATCTATTTTTCTCATTTCTAGTAGGTTTATCCACAAAACCTGAGGTAGTAATGATGTTCATAACATCATTTGATTCATATATATAAAACTACCTTATTCGAAGGTTTAAACTTGAAATCACTAGAACATAGTTTAGTTAATTCTAAACTTGTTCGCAAACAAAAGTTAATCCTTCTAACCTGACTTTTAAAATCAACTAAACACATGTTATATATCTATATGATATGCTAACTTAATGATTTAAAACCTGGAAACACGAAAAACACCGTAAAACCGGACATACGCCGTCGTAGTAACACTGCAGGCTGTTTTGGGTTTGATAATTAAAAACTATGATAAACTTGGATTTAAAAGTTGTTCTTCTAGAAAAATGATTTTTATTATGAACATGAAACTATATCCAAAAATCATGATTAAACTCAAAGTGGAATTATATTTTTCAAAATGGTCATCAAGACGTCGTTCTTTCGACTGAAATGACTACCACTTACAAAAATGACTTGTAACTTATATTTTCGACTATAAACCTATACTTTTTCTGTTTAGATTCATAAAATAGAGTTCAATATGAAACCATAGCAATTTGATTCACTCAAAACGGATTTAAAACGAAGAAGTTATGGGTAAAACAAGATTGGATATTTTTTTATTGTTGTAGCTACGGGAAATATTGTAACAATTCTATAAAAATCATATCCTAGCTAACTTATTGTATTATACATGTATTCTAATATATTATGTAATCTTGGGATACCATAGACACGTATGTAAATGTTTTGACATATCATATCGACCCATGTATATATATTATTTGGAACAACCATAGACACTCTATATGCAGTAATGTTGGAGTTAGCTATACAGGGTTGAGGTTGATTCAAAAAATATATATACTTTGAGTTGTGATCTAGCCTGCGAAGTATATACACTGGGTCGTGGATTGATTCAAGATAATATATATCAATTTATTTCTATACATCTAACTGTAGACAACTAGTTGTAGGTTACTAACGAGGACAGCTGACTTAATAAACTTAAAACAGTAAAACGTATTAAAAATGTTGTAAATATATTTTGAACATACTTTGATATATATGTACATATTTGTTATAGGTTCGTGAATCGACCAGTGGTCAAGTCTTACTTCCCGACGAAGTAAAAATTTGTGAAAGTGAGTTATAGTCCCACTTTTAAAATCTAATATTTTGGGATGAGAATACATGCAGTTTTATAAATATTTTACGAAATAGACACAAGTAAATGAAACTACATTATATGGGTGAATGATCGAAGCCGAATATGTCCCTTTTTGCTTGGTAACCTAAGAATTAGTAAACCGATCTACTAATTGACGCGAATCCTAAAGATAGATCTATTGGGCCTAACGAACCCCATCCATGGTTGCGGATGCTTTAGTACTTCGATGTTGTTTTATCATGTCCGATGGATTTCTCGGAATGATAGGGGATATTCTTATATGCATCTTGTTAATGTCGGTTACCAGGTGTTCACCATATGAATGATTTTTATCTCTATGTATGGGATGTATATTGAAATATGAAATCTTGTGGTCTATTATTATGATTTGATAATATATAGGTTAAACCTATAACTCACCAACATTTTTGTTGACGTTTTAAGCATGTTTATTCTCAGGTGATTATTAAGAGCTTCCGCTGTTGCATGCTAATATATGAACAAGATTTGGTGTCAGCATGCTTGTATAATATTGTTTAAAATTGCATTCGAGATTTATTTTGTTGTAACATATTAATATTGTAAACCAATATGTATTGGTAGTGTGTAAGTGTGATATTTTTAGATTATCATTTCTGGATAATCAAGGTGGTGTCTTTTTAACCTTGTCGATAAAATAAAGGTTATGGTTTGTTTTAAAAACGAATGCAGTCTTTGAAAAACGTCTCATATAGAGGTCAAAACCTCGCAACGAAATCAATTAATATGGAACGTTTATAATCTATATGAACGGGACATTTCATTTGACTTAAGCCTATTCGAAAAATCACTATACTTATTCATTGATACCCTATCATGTACTCATCTGCATCTTATAACGGTAGTTGCGATACCAAAAAGTTTGAATCATTATTCTCGAATTTCGTAGGAATCCTACGCCAAAAGTCATATATATACATATAACGTCTATCTCCTAGACTTATATACTTCGAATGTGAAGTTTCTGAAAAAACACCCTGAACTGCGAACTAGTTCTCGAAATTTTGAAAAAATGCTGATGAAGCAGCAAAAACTGTAAACGACCTTAACAGTCAAAAGTTTGATGATAAAGAATAGTGTGTTGGCAAAGCTCAGAAAAAGAGAAGGTTTGGAACTGGAAAACGGATTGAGCAAACTATGAAGGAGGCTGTGGACAAATCACAAAGACTAAACCTGCCTTCAAAAAATCCAAATGATTCAGTGTCTGCTGAAATTATTATCGAATACCTTGCTCCTGACTCTAAACCTTTACGGACAAATCTTCATCATCATCCATCGATGTTATAAATTCTAAGATATCATCATATCTTTCATTATAAATATCCTCGATATTTCTGAAGATATCTTCATAACTATTCTTATCTGAAATCAACTATATCTTCGCGCTATCTGTATTACATAAAAAAGGAAACCATTTTAGTTTCTAAATTCTGAAAAATTCGAACTTAAAAAATATGAATGAAGTAGTGTTAGGAACTAAAGCATGAGTTAGTATAATATAATGACACTTGATTAACGTGATTATATTACAGTAAGTCATGCTGAGTTTCTAAATGGAACGTGATGATTCACAGATCATAACGTCATCAAGTGCCATGTTACACGACTCTTGTATTCTACATAACCTCTAAACATATCAAGAAAATATTTTTCTTGATGATTCGGTCTTTTCCGGATATTCTGGTAATTTGACAAATCAAGATCGTGCCATTACAATTTCTTTCTTAGAACATTAACTATGTTCATTCCGAAATTCATATCTACGAATTCTGGACCATTACATGCTTCACACAAAAACGAGAGGAGAAAAACAAAAGCACAAAGCTTCAAAATATAAATAGGAGTATAAATCGCAGCAAATAGAAGAGATCATTAACCGTAGATGTCAATAATTATGGAAAGACAGATGCAAGGAAGGATCAGGAAAACCACTACCCCAAGAGCGAAGTAGAAATAAACAGATTCCTCTGGTGGGAGTTGGAATAAAAGGATGATTGTTGTGGTAATCAGAATAAGATCAAGGATCAGAACTGGATGAAGCATTTCCACAATCTTTTGGAATACGATGTGAGAAAGAAAGAATAGAATGTATGAGTTGTGGAAATAAGGAAACGAAGAGGATGGACTTATAGTGAGATATCAGACAGAGCAATCGAGACAGATCATCGCATTTAACCAAAGAGTATTCTAATTTCCTTAATTTCTGAAGAATCAAATCTTATTACGAAGATTTTCTCTAAATCTCTTGAACTCCGGAAATCAATCCTATCTACGTCAAAAGATATGACGAATCTACACTTACTCATTTTACTCTTTTACGATAGCTTCACTCGTACTCTTCACATAAATAAATTGTTTTATCCATATTACTTAATGACGATAAAACTCTAATTTCTAACTCATATGAGTTATGAAAACATACTTATTGTCAGCCATGACTATCCCAATCAAATTTCGGGACGAAATTTCTTTAACGGGTATGTACTGTGATAACCCGGAAATTTCCGACCAAATTTAAACTTTATCTTTATATTATTCCGACACGATAAGCAAAGTTTGTTAAGTTGAATTTCAAGAATTTTAAACTGTGTTCATACATTCATTTAACCTCGACCAAATTCCGACGATTCACGAACTATTATACAAATGGATAAGACTATATATATATATATATATATATATATATATATATATATATATATATATATATATATATATATATATATATGTATGTGTGTGTGTGTGTGTGTGTATTATAACTTGAAAACGTAAACAAAGTATTAGGTATAATACTTTACATGATCGTATTTACCGATGGAATTAAAAGATGATACCAAATGATTGAGTTATCAGTTACATTATGTTATGATTACGGGTCTCTGTTGAGAGGTCTACTTTGATTTAAGAAACCTTTCCTTTTTATCGATATTCGGAAATAATGGTAAAGTGATCTTCAAGTAAGAACAAAAGTGTCATTAACGAGAATTAGTCAAAAGTTAGTGAAGATTTCTGTTTAATTTTCAAAAGCATACTTTACATTGATTACCTCGTGTCCCTTGATAAAGTAATTATTTAAGTTTTCATATTATTAAAAAAAATTATTTGGTATAATAACCAAGGATGAAAAAGACGTGAGACGGGGCCGAAACGTTAGCGACCTCAAAATGTCGCAACGGAAAAAACGGGGTCGAAACGGGGTCGAAACGGATGTTGACTAACGTTGACTTATACATATATATATATATAAATATATATATTTATATATATAAAAATATAAAGTTGACCGTTTTTTTCCGTCTTTGACCCTTTTTTTCCGTTTTTTCCTTCTTTTGACCGTTTTTTCCCGTCTTTGACCGTTTTTTACCGTTTTTTAGCGTTGTTGACCGTTTTTTAAGCGTTGACCGTCTTTTTTTCCGTTTCAAGACCCGTTGCAACGATACTAAGGCAAATCCGTTGCGGCGTCCGTTTCGGCGCCCGTTTCAGCCGTCTTTTACAACACTGATAATAACTGTTATTATTTAAACGAGTTAACTTATATAAAATGCACTTTGAAATATAATTGGTTTTGAAAAATTAAATATTATATTAAGTAAATATTTCAATTGTATATATAAATCATATTTCTAAAATAAAGATATATATATATATATATATATGTATATATATATATATATATATATATATATATATATAGTTATAAAACGTTTTGATTTAAGTAATATTTTATATATTATTAAATATATTTTAATAAACAACGAGAAGTTGATTTATAGAAGCAAATGACTAAAATACTCAAATGTATAAGTTACACCTCGTGTAATATTGTTTATGAATGATTTTAGTCTATATTTTGACAAGGGTACGAGTCACGAAACGTAAAGTATAAGTTTTCTTAGCGTACGAAAGGACATTCGAAAAACCAAAAACGTGACATAAGTTAAGCGTAAATGTACAAGTCATCGGAACTAAATTTACAAGTCAACTATACATGTAAATATAATATAATATATAATTAATTATATAAATTAAATATATAAATATATATATATATATATATATATATATATACATTATAATAAACCGTAACCGCCCATGTTTTAAATGAATGTGAGCTGGAGAGAGCAGCAATGCGATCGCATGGCAATTGCTCCTCTAACCCATGCGATCGCATGGTGTGGTTAGGTGGGCAAAGTGTGTTTAAATGCGATCGAATTCTGGGTCAGTTTACTCATTCAATCCATCGATCTATATCTCTCACATATATATTTATATTATTAATATAATTATTATTATTATTATTATTATTAAGATTAATATTATTATTAGTCTTATTATTATTAGTATTATTTATACATAAAATACTACGACGAGGTTCTGCTCGCGAGTTTTCAAAACGAGTTTTTGAGCGGGATAGAGCTAAGGAAATTATGGTTATAGCTATGGAGGTTATGGGTATGCTTCATGGGTTTCGTTCATGAGGTCAACCTAGCGTTTATCATCTTCGTTGCGTCTACGTACTTTCCTGCAATATTGAATCTCAATATTGATACGTGAGCATTCATATCTTATCTTTTATATATTAAGAGTGTATCTCTGACTAGTGCTCGAGTATATATGACTATGCATGCTTGTATGCTTAATTTTGTCGTTAAATAGTTTATGATAAATCATGAATTTAATACATATGCTACTGAAATAAGGTTTATGATATGCATGTCGTTGGAGAGCTGGCAAAAATTTAATAACTTTTCATTTAGAAATCGTGTAGTTTCGATGAACGAATTAAAAGATATGGTCAACTGAATTATGATTAATTTTATTATTATTATTATTATTACTATCGTCGTTATAGTTATCTTTATTATTATTATCTAATTATTATTATTTTTATTATTATTATTATCATTATCGTTATCAATATAAGTATTATCATTAAAATTGTTATTGTTATTATTAATACTATCGTTACTATCACTAAAGGTTATTATTAATATTATTATTATTATTATTATTTTTATTATTATTATTATTATTATTATTATTATTATTATTATTATTATTATTATTATTATTATTTTGAAAGTATCATTAATGTTAAAATTAGCACTTTTATTAAAATTATCATTTCTAATAGAAATATCATTTTTATTATAAAATATTATCATTATTATCGTATTAGGATTATTATTATTAAAATTTATCATTTTTGATAGAATTATTTTTATAACATATTATTATTACTATTCTTATTATGATAATTATAATATATAGTAAATATTATTATTAAGATAAGTTATATTATTTTTTTACTAATATTAAAGTATCGATACTATCAGTTATCATTTAAAATTTATCATTGTTATTAAAACTATCATTCTATTAAAAATTATTATTATTATTAAAAATTATCGTTTTTATTAGACTATATTATCATTAAAAAGTATAGAATTTAAAACTATCGTTTTATTTAAAATTATCGTTACTATCAATTTTATTAGTATTATTAATATCATCATTGTTATTACCATTATTATTTATATTAAAATACTTTTAATAAGATTATCGTTATTATTATTACATAATAATACAATTTTTACTCATTATTATTATCAATATTATTTTATCAAATAAATATATAATACCAAGATATTTTACCACACGTAATATAATTACATTAATAATACATATCACTATATTTTTATAATATTAAGTGAACTGTATAAATTTTATTACTTGAGATATATAAAAGTATACTTTTATCATATATCAATTTTAATGTAAATTTTTATTAATAAATGACTTGTATTATTTACTCTAATAAAATTTGATAAATATATTTAAATATATAAAACGACTATATTTAAGTTATATAATAAACATATATAGATTTTGGAAGTCATTTTAGGATTTGTTGACTTTTGCATGATAATCTCGAGCATTAGAATTGTGATACACTACGACATGACCTAAATTGTTAGACAGATTTTGACCAATATATATATATATATATATATATATATATATATATATATATATATATATATATATATATATATATACTTAATATAGGTTCGTGAATCCGAGGCCAACCTTGCACTTGTTCAATGCAGTCATATGCATAATTACTACAAAATACAGTATCTTGAGTTTCATTTGCTCCCTTTTTAAATGCTTTTGCAATATATATTTTTGGGGACTGAGAATACATGTGCTACTTTTACAAATGTTTGACGGAATAGACACAAGTACTTAAAAACATTCTACGACTGAATTATTATACCGGATATCACCCCTTTATAGCTTGGTAACCTAAGAATTAGGGAACTGGCCCCTAATTGATGCGAATCCTAAAGATAGATCTATGGGCACTAACGACCCCCATCCTGAGAGTTTGGATGCTTTAGTACTTCGATTTTTTTACAGATGTGTTAATCCTGTACGTATACAGATGTGTTAATCCTGTATCTTTGGGGATATCCTATATGCATTATTGTTAATGTTGATTACTAGGTGTTTATTCGTATGAATGGATTTGCATACAGATGTGTTAATCCTGTATGTTGATTATAAAATTGAAATCTTGTGGTCTATCAAAATTACTGAATTTTATTGTTTTATGATAAACTTATGAACTCACCAACCTTTTGGTTGACACTTGAAAGCATGTTTATTCTCAGGTATTAAAGAAATCTTACGCTGTGCATTTGCTCATTTTAGAGACATTACTTGGAGTCATTCATGGCATATTTCAAAAGATGTTGCATTCGAGTCATTGAGTTCAACAAGATTACTATTAAGTCATTTATAATTTGGATATATTGTGAAATGGTATGCATAACTGTCAAGTTTCGATGTAATGAAAGTTTGTCTTTTAAAACGAATGCAATGTTTGTAAAATGTATCATTTAGAGGTGAGAACCTCGCGATGTATCCATATGTAATTGTATTCATCCTTATGAATTAGGACGGGTCGCTTCAAATTAGCTGCATATGATCAAACCGAATGTGATAGAATCACTAACACACCACAAACTGCAACACTTAAGATGAATTTCAGACTTTGAAGCAGACTCGGTATGGTAGTTAGAATACTGAATGAGGATCAAATTTCAATAATTGAAGAATTGATGAAATTGAACCGTCAAATTTGTGATTAAACACCTCACAAATACTACTGAATCCTCTGATCTTCACTTAAACACAGAAACAAGCTTGAATTGATCAATACCGAGAGTTTTAGCCACGAACTCTAAAATCTAGCTTGAATCTCCATAATTGTTGTTGTAAAGCTGTAAAAATGATTGATACTCGTTCTAATACACCTAATTAACCTTCGCTGAACTTAGCACACGAATCTGAATGTCAGATTATCACATTCGATGATACCTAATGTGATTCAACCTAGCCGAATGTGATTAGATTCTGTAATCTTCAATATCTAGATCGATATAGTAATGTAATATCACTCCCTGAATGCTCTGATACCAAATGATAGGTCAGATGATAGTGAGAATCGTAGATGTGATAGATTGAATGAGACTCAGTAAGGTACAGAACAGATTCGGTATTAGAGAGAATCGGTACAATTACATTCAACAGCTTCTTAAACTCAGTTACAATGTAATGACTATCTAATTATGACTACTTAGGTTCCTTATATAGCCCTCTTCTAAGGAACCTTCTAATGAGCTTATTTCACATTAACACTATACACATTTCGGGGTCCAAACAAGGCTGGAAGGGCAGAATTGTTTTGAACCTAATATTTGGTCATTTAAGAGAAAATATTTTGTCCAACCATTTTTAGGGGGACCAAGGTGCGAATATAGGTAATTTTTGGGGAGTTCCAAGATTATCTAAACACTTCCGGTAACAAGTCTTGATCTTTTCAATATTCAAGATTTATCTAATCATTAGGTTGATCTCTTTATTACTTATAATGATTTCTACTATCAATTTCAGTTTGAATGTAACTTTGATCATGGTTGTTGGTTAAACCTTTTATGTTTGTCTAGACTAACTATTGAGGTATTTGGATGTAATCTTTATTTGGTTGTTTGATTCGTGCGATAATTTTAGTGCTCAACTATAGAACGATTCTTATTGATGATTGTTGGTATAATTAAACTGATACTTGTGATTGTCTAGTTGAACGAGTGTTCATTGGAGTCTATTACATGTGTTTATCATTACTTAATCTTTGATTGATTGATGATTGTGATTGTCCAATTAAGTGACGTTTATTGGAGCGTGTTACAACTATTCAATTGATCAGTTTAGGTTGCGTAATTGTGCGTTTAACCGGAGTCGGTAATGAATTAAGTTAAACCAATAGTTGATACACGGGTAGATTACATACAACGAGAGTTGGTGTGATTGTTGATCACTACGAGAGGTAGGATCACTTACTGAGTCACTAAATTCGTTGAATTAGTTAATCAAAAATTATAGGTCTTAGGTAACGTGAGTTTTCTGCCGTGTAATCTAGTTTGAAGTGTTTATTAAGGGAAATTCCCGGTGAGCCGATTAGGTAATTCACTTGCATTGATAATTAATCTAACATGTATTATTGAACATCCAATACCGATGGTAAAAAGTCTAGATCAACATACTTCTTTGAATTGATTTCAAAATTATATTTTGTTTACTTGTTTGCTCTTGTTAATCTGAAAATACAAAAATACTGTCATTTACTTTTATCACTACCTTGATTTTTTGACCGTTAAACGAAAACCCTTTGTTTGCTATATGGTTGCTTCCGTTTTATTTACATTAGTCATTTAATCCCATATTAGTTGAAAAATTTAACACATCATTGACACATAGAGCTTGTTATTCACTATGGGTAGTGATTTGGAGTGTTTTGTCCGAGAGAGAATAGGTTAGGGTTTCAGGAGGTGATGTGTGTGTAAATGTTTAATGTTAAATGAAGAACATAACCCTTATATACTGTCTTCTAATTTGTAATATGTGCGCGTGTGACATTGTCACTCGCATTAGTGAAGTCTCACTCGTGGGTGTAAGATCAGAAAGTATTGGAACTCATCTCAGCACTCATTCGTGCATATGAAATTGTCACCCGTACATGGTAGAGTCACACGCACGTGTGACTGAGTTCTAGATAAGTCAAGTATTAATGTAAATTTATTTGAGACTTACACTCACTGTTGTAAACGGCGTCCGCTGCGTCCGTTGCGACGCCCGTTGCGGCGTTTTGGTGACTAAACCGTTTCGGCCCCGTCCCGTTTTCTTATAAGCCGGTCAACGGTCAAAAGTCAGGTCAAATGCAGGAAAACTTGGGTCAACGCCGGTCAAAAGTCAGAAATTCTGTTAAAATCGGTCATAAGTCGGTCAAATCGATCAAAATTGACTTAGTTTAGTATTCCATTTTGTATTATATTAACGCTGGTAGCAATTATAGGTACAAACTTGTCAACGAAGGTTTTTTAGCTATAAAATATGTATAAATATATATTTATATATATAAAGTCAACATTAGTCAGCATCCGTTTCGACCCCGTCTCGGCCCCGTTTTTTCCGTTGCGACGTTTTGAGGTCGCTACCGTTTCGGCCCCGTCTCGCGTCTTTTTCAACCTTGCTTACACTTAGCTCACAATGAACATATGAATGTTGTTATACATGCAAATGTGAAACATACACATTTATAACTAAATCTCAGACCTGTTAAGTCATAGATATAATAAACTTTCAACACAAGTAGTACATCTCGTCACAATAATAAAATACAAGTATCAAATATTCATTACATAAAGTGTTCTGAAACCGAATGACTGACAGACTTGATAGATGAGTAGGGACTTAACAAATATGCATGAACAAAATATATATATATATATATATATATATATATATATATATATATATATATATATATATATATATATATATATATATATATATATATATAGTGAAAGGATCCCTGGAGAACTAGAGTATGTAGAGAACCCATAGAACTCATAGATTGAACTTCAATCTATGTGGAGATTGAGCTTCAATCTATGGAAGAAAAAAAACTCAATCTGGAAAAATAAAACTGCAAAAACAAAACAGCGAATCTGCACAGAAAAAAAAGTGAATCTGCAAAAAAAAAAAAACTGCAAAAAAACGTCAATCTGCACGCAGATTGACTCAATCTGCAAAAAAAAAATTCAAATTTGCACAGAAAAAAGTCGATCTGCAAAAAAAAAAAACTGCAAAAAAAAAACGCAGATTGACTCAATCTGCACGCAGATTGACTCAATCTGCACGCAGATTGACTCAATCTGCATAAAAAAACTGAAAAAAAGTCGATCTGTAAAAAAAAAAAAAAAATGGAAAAAATCGTCAATCTGCACGCAGATTGACTGAATCTGCAAAAAAAAATCTGAACAGAAAAAAAAATCTGCAAAAAAAAATAAAAAAATATGTGAATCTGCACGCAGATTTAGTGAATCTGCACGCAGATTTAGTGAATCTGCACGAGTTCCATGAGTTCTCCATGGATCCTCACCCTATATATATATATATATATATATATATATATATATAAACTATATATATATATATATATAGTTTTCGCTTACAAATAAATAACTATCAAAAATCATTAAATTCTGCATTATATATTTCTTAATTAAATTCATTCAAACGTACTTTTATTATAAGTGTAATCTTACAATTTTATTAGAATATATCTTAAATTCAACAAAAATTATTGGAAATGACGTTTTTGGGACAATGAAAGTATTAACTAGCTAGAATATTGGACCATAAATTCCTTGATTAAATTCAAAAGGGAGTTTGAAACATCTGAATAAGGGTCATTTCTGTAAAAACCATGTTCGCCATCGAATTCACTGTAACGTACCACTTTTCCATACTCTTGTAGTTTTTCCGCGTAGAATTTCACTCTATCTTTCATAGTTTCATCCTTAGAAACAATTATAAGTATCGGGTCAAGCTCAAGTAGCTCAAGACTCGGACTCATGGGTCCAAATGGGTTTGCAAATGGATGATCCCGCGACTTTCCAATCGGTAGTGACATTTTCCATAGGCTGTCAAAATTTGAGAATGAAACAAAATCAATAATTCAACATATATAACTAAAAAATAATTAGTAAAAAGGCAGCATAATATTTGTCAAATAAAAAAATACTAAATATAGTCAACATAATATGTTTCTATTTTTAATCTGGATTCCAACAATGTACATAAGTATTTTTTTCTTTATAGAATTTTTCTAGTGACAATCTATGTCATTAAGAATTAAATTAATGTAAAAATAGTGGTACATGATTATTTTTTTAAATGTGATTGATTCTTATTAATGTACAATTTTTTTTTTTTTTTTTTTTTTTTTTTGGGCATGTTCTAACCCCTTAGTGACACCCTTAGACTCTGTAACCGAATTTGATTTTATTCAAAAAAAAGGAAAAGAAAAGTAAACGGATAGGAGTTTGAGGACTTCTTAGATTGTTTTCGTATTAGGTTCGTTCGAGTTTTCGTATGTATGTTTGTTTGTGTGTGGTCTCATGTATTGATTAACTTCTTACTAGTTTGTTTCGTTTATTTTATTAAATATACATCCCTTTCGGAAAAAAGAAACAAAAAAAGAATGGTGTTCTTGAGATTTTATGTAGAGAGAAAAGAAAGGAAATGAGAGAATTTAGTTAATTTTTTTTTCAATCTTTTCTTTAAAATTATAAGGATTACATTTATTTTCCTTGCCATCATCTACTTTTCTCTTCATTTTCTTTATAATTAAATTTAGAAACACAACATAATTAAACTTAAAAACACAACGTAATTAAAAAAGTATACACCTTCTTTATTTAGTTTTCGTTTTAGAATTTATCCGTGTTAATAATCTCTAAATTATATATATATATATATATATATATATATATATATATATATATATATATATATATATATATATATATATATATATATATATATATATATATATATATAGTCAAAAGTTCAAACGAGAATAAAAAAAGAGCGAGAACTGCGAGAACCATTAAATTACAAGAATTTTTACATTTGAGTAACTTGAATCACATATTAATATTGACGGAGAGTAAAATTGAATAAAAAATAGTTTCAAAAACGTATAATCTAACTATATAATCAAATATATAATTTCTCACTTGTGCAGATGTGTTTGTGAACACTCGAACATTTCATATAATTCACAAGTGAACATGTAATTTGTGATTGTGAACATTTGTTTAACCATAATATGAGCATTAAAAAACATTTATATGTAATTTGTTGAATATAAATGCGTAGAAACCATGTAATTAAAAAGTTCGCAGTTCTCGTCATTCTTGTGGTTCTCGTTTGAACCTTCCCACCCCCCCCCCACACACACACACACACACACACACATATATATGGATCCAGAGAGAACCAAATGTATGAGAGAACTTAGAGAATTACACACTAATAAACTCAATCTGTGGTGCAGATTGACTCAATATATGTGCAGATTGAGCTCAATCTGTGTGTGGATTGAGCCAATCTGTGTGCAAGTTAAGCTCAATCTGTGGGTTCTATGTGTTCTCTACTACCCTTAGTTCTCTCTGGATTCCTTCACGATATATATATATATATATATAGTGGTAGGACTAATGGGGAAGTAACTAACCGGGGGGAAGCGAGGGGAAGCAATTTTTTTTTCTTATTTTGAAAAAACTTTGTTCACGAACATTATAGATTGGATGAAAATATGATCATTTAATAAAGACACTTTGTAATAAATGTTTTTATTTTGGCTGAAAAACGCTCGAAGAAGTAATATATAACAATTATCGTATTTTTCGAGCGTATATTGATGTTTTAGATATTAGGGTTTAGATATTAGGGTTTATAGGGTTTAGATATTAGGTATTAGAAATTTAGGGTTTAGTGTTTAGATTTAGGATTTAGATTGAGTTTTTAACACGAACGGTTTAGGGTTTAGGGTTTGGTGTTTTGAGTTTATGGAATAAACCCAAAACACCAAACCCTAAACCCTAAACTTTAAATCGGGCTAAATTTTACTTCACAAAACATGAAAAAAACGTTCACATTCTTCACGAACAATATTATCTTGAATGTTATTTTTGTCCATCATTTTTCCGCCTAAATAATAACATTCATCACGGAGTGTCTTTTATAAATGTTCATATTTTCGTGTAATCTTGATGCTGGAAATTTTTTTTCCAAAAAAACGAAAAAAAAAAATTTGCTTCCCCCAGCTTACCCCCCGATTGGTTACTTCCCCATTGATCCTGCCCATATATATATATATATATATATATATATATATATATATATATATATATATATATATATATATGTGTGTGTGTGTGTGTGTGTGTGTGTGTGTGTGTGTGTGTGTGTGTGTGTGTGTAGTTATAAGTTCACACGGAAGACACAAAGGGCGACAACTGCGAGAACTTTTAATTTACAAAGATTTTTACATGTGAGTAGATTGAATCACCCACAAATGTTGATGGAGGGTAAGAATGAACATAAATTAGTTAAAAACACCTATATTTTACCTATATAATTAAATATATAGTTTCTCGTTCACATGTGTGTATTTGTTTTTGATATATGTGAACATTTCATATAATTAACAATTTAACATGTAATTTGTGGTTAGAAGATAGATTTCCTAGATTATTTCGCTTGGAGGTTAATCAAAACGTGTCGGTGAAAGATAGAGTATCATGTGAAAATAGGTCCTGGGTTTTTTCGTGGCATTGGAAGAGATACATCAGGGGCAGATTAGTGGGTGAGCTTGAAGATTTAATATCAATGATCCATGGGTTTACGGGGCTTGATCGTGGGGCTAGGTCTTGGGTTTATAAGTTGGATGACAGTGGGGTTTATAAGACGAAGGTGATGGCCAAAAGTATAGATGAACTACTCTTGGCTGGTTACGGTTATAATTCTGGTACAATGCGCAACAAACTAATTCCACAAAAGGTGGGATTATTTATTTGGCGGGTTCTAAAGTGGTGTATTCTGGTAAGGATAGAACTAGATAAACGGGGTGTTGATCTTGAGTCTGTTTTATGCCCCTTATGTAACGACGCTTCAGAGTCTGTTGAGCATGCCATACTCTTGTGTAAGTGTGCTACAGAAATCTGGAAAGGGGTATATAGATGGTGGGGTCCTATTTTTCCTCAGGATGCGAGTATTGCTAATTTGTTCTCGGGAGATGGGGGGTCTTCAAGGTTGACTAATGAGATTTGGCAAGCGGTTGCATGTAGATATGGCAATGGATCTAAAAAAATCCGAGATCCGCGGGTACCCGCACCCGTGATGGGCGGATAAAATCAAAAAATTTTACCCGCGAGTGGGCGATTGATGTAATCTTGTACCCGCTGACGGGTCGCGGGTGGGTGATGGATGTAATAGATCCGTTGTGGGTAAAATCCGATCCGAAAATCCGTAATACCCGTTTGAATAATCCGCGGATATACCCATTCTAAATGTGAAAAACACCACCTTGAATAAATGGACAATAGATAATAATTTACTCTGTATAAGTTTTTACATTCCTCATATCATTGTGGTATCGAACTTTTTAGTAACTAGAGCATCTCACAACTACACATCACATGTATTATATAATCACAGCATGTTGTTGATTGTGTCGTTTATTAGACTATCTTAATAGATCTAATTTTTACCTATCACTTTAGTAATTCGTCAACCTACTTTATGATTAGTTTTGGCTACTAAATTTTGATTATTACTGTTAAACATATTAACTTCACATATATTAGCAAAAAAAGTATAATTAGTATACGTTTTCTCATTGTATTATATCATAAACATGGGTATATAATTAGATGATCTTTTTCATGTCATTTTAAATTACATAATGATATTTATTTTTGTTTTTTGAATACTTTAATTACAAATATACTTCAAGAATAAGATCCGCGGGTAAACCCGCGACCCGCAAATATCTGTGGGTACGGGCATGGATCTAAAAATAAATCCGGTAACCAAGATCCGCGGGCTAATGGATCCTCAAAAAATCCGCGGGTGCGGGTGATGGATGTAGTGGATCCGCGCCCACGACCCGCGGGTGCCATCCCTAGTTGCATGGGTTACGGGATACCATATCTGGAAGAACAGAAATCAAAAAGTTTTTCATAAATATTCGTGGGCATCCCCTAAGATAGTTAGCGATATTCAAGTGAAGACGTTTGAATGGGTCAATAATCGGTTGAAGTTCAAATTGATCGATTGGCAGCAGCGGTTGTTGGACCCGAACATCGTCTTTGATCTTGGGTAGAGTGGGGTACATTCAGCCGAGAGGCTTGGTCACTAGATACACACTTGTTTATAGTTCATGCGGGGCTTGTTTTCTGAATGTGTATAGGCTCATTGGTTAATTCATGTAGTAACATAATTGTGTGTGGTTAGCTTTGAATGTTATGGGTGCCTGCAACCCTTTAGTGCAGCCCATACATTCAGCTTTATATATATATATATATATATATATATATATATATATATATATATATATATATATATATATATATATATAGTGCTAGGATCAAGGGGGAAGTAACCAATCGGGGGAAGCGAGGGAAAGCAAATTTTTTTTCTATCGTTTTTTGAAAAAACTTTGTTCACGAACATTATAGATTGGATGAAAATATGAACATTTAATAAAGACACTTTGTGATAAATATTTTTATTTTGGCTGAAAAACGCTCGAAGAATATTATACAACAATTATCGTGTTTTTCGAGCGTATGTTAATGTTTTAGATATTAGGGTTTATAGGGTTTAGATATTAGGGTTTAGAAATTTAAGGTTTAGGGTTTAGATTTAGGATTTAGATTGAGTTTTTAACACGAACGGTTTAAAGTTTAGGGTTTAGGGTTTGGTGTTTTGGGTTTATTCCATAAACCCTAAACCCTAAAATCTAAATCGGGCTAAATTTTACTTCACAAAACATAAGAAAAAAACGTTCACATTCTTCACGAACAATATTATCTTGAATGTTATTTTTGTCGATCGTTTTTCCGCCTAAATAATAACATTCATCACGAAGTGTCTTTTCAAAATGTTCATATTTTCGTGTGATCTTGATGCCGGAAAAAAAATTCCAAAAAAACAAAAAAAAAAAGTTTTGTTTCCCCCCAATTCCCCCCGATTGGTTACTTCCCATTGATCATGCCCATATATATATATATATATATATATATATATATATATATATATATATATATATATATATATATATATATATATATATATATATATATATATATATATATACACACACGTTTACTTTTAAAGAAACATGTAATTTGTGGTAATGAACATATGTTTGTTAATAATATGAGCATTAATTAACATTCACATGAAATTTTTTGCATTTACCTGCATAAAGTTTATGAAATTAAAAAATTTTTTCAGTTCTTGCTCTTTTTGTAGTTCTCGTTTGAACCTGCCTATATATATATATATATATATATATATATATATATATATATATATATATATATATATATATATATATATATATATCAAAAAAGTTTTTATGTGTCATTTTCTTTTTAAATTGAATTAATTATTCATTATAATTTAATATACACATATAGATATAGCTTTACTATATATATTTGGTGAAAACGATTTCTAGCCACATATTTACTTAGTTTATAATACATACGTTTTTATATAAAAAAATATATAACCGATAACAATAGAATTTATTATCTAATTAACCTCCTTAAATTTCTCAAATTGGATATAATTAAAAGTAATGATGCAAATAATTAAATACGGTGTGTATATTAATATCCAATTTGGACATATAAGTGTACGCATATGTGATGCCTATTTTAAGGGGTTTATAAATTCATAATTTGACTTTTGATGTATAATAAAAAAAATTAATTATTTTTAATGGATTTATCTTTTTTTTGGCCGCGAGTTAGATTCTATCGCCATCACCGTTCAACTTGAAATAATTTTATGAACTAAACGCAATAAATTTTATTTGACACGGAGTTTCGATGCAAACTTTTCGGAAATTAAACTCGCAGGTTACATTTTTATTCAAAAAATAATTGTATTTAATAATTATAAAATAATATAACTTAGACTTTACTAACGTTACGTTCCATTTCAAATTTTCATTGTACTCATATTTTCTCTAAATATTATGTAGTATATAATTTTTTTATACCACGAGCTCTTAAATAATTTTTATATTTTTTCTATTTTTATGGTATCGCTATTACATGTCAATATGAACTGCAAATTACATTTTTTGCACGGACTTTTACATACCCGTGTAACGCACGAGCTCAAAAAATCTAGTATATATATAGAGAGAAATAATCAAGAGGGGAGCACTTTTTTGGGGGGAAGTGGGGGGAAAGTAATTTTTTTTCGTTTTTTTCGAATTTTTTTTCTCAGGCATCAAGATCACATGAAAATATATATGAACATTTAAAAAATACATTTTGTGATGAATGTTATTATTTTGGCGGTAAAACGCTCGAAGAAAAAAAAAATGAAAACATTCAATACATTGAATGTTTTGATTCTGAGTTTTTTTAGGGGTTAAAAATTAGAGTTTAGTAATTAGGGTTTAGAAATTAGGGGGTTAAAAATTAGGGTTTAGCTATTAGAGTTTAGAAATTAGGGTCTGGGTTTAGAAATTAGGGTTTAGGGTTTAGAAATTAGGGTTTAGATTGAATATTTTAACACGAGCGGTTTAGAGTTTAGAGTTTAGGGTTGAGGGTTTACGGAGTATATTATAATAGTATGTTTAAACATAATTCTGTACGCTAGTAAGTTTACGCTTATCATTGATTCATTGTAGTTGTTTAATTATCATAATTTAGTGCTATTAAAATATTAATGTGCTACTCCTATAAAATGTTAATGTATTTATATAACATGGAAGACATAACTTAAAAGATTCCCATACTAGCCACCATAGATCTTCGTCTACATGTAGTTTAAAACATTATTTACTTGACCAATAATAAATAATGAATTAAATATTAACATATTAAATTGAAAAATATTGGGCATAGTTGAAGGGGGATGATTCTCACACACACTTTTTTGATCCTCACACACCTATTTTAACCTTTACTCTTCTAATAATACTTAATTGGTGTGTGAGGATCAAAAAAGTGTGTGTGAGAATCATCCCCCATAGTTGAAAGTTAATATGAATATTGTATTAAAATATGAAAAATTATTACATTATACATATATTTAATTGTGGTAAATGTTGTCAACCTATTATCGGTTGACACCATGCGTTAATAGTAACTTTTTCTTTCTTTTTTTTCTTTTTAAAACATGGTTTGCCAACACCCCCCAAACCACTAACCCAATACCATCCGGATCCCCTGACCCGCTCCACCAACTCGACCCGAATACCCGCTACTGTAGCTGCTACTGTAGCTACAGTACTTTTTTTTTTCGAAACCAACCCGCAGCGAAAGCGCGGGCCAAAAAACTAGTTATTGAATTTATATTTCGTAAATTATGCATAAATAATGTATAATTTAATTATATACTATATACTATATATAGAGATATAGAGATAGCACTAAATTTAAAAAATATTGGATAAAGTAATCAGACATAACAACTCAGGTTAATTGTCGTGATTAGTGTTTGTTTAATATTGGTAGGATTTAATCCGGTTTTTATTAGTTCAATACGCAGTTTAGATAGATCGTAAAATTTATTTAATCAGACTGTCAGAATATATATTA
This sequence comes from Rutidosis leptorrhynchoides, assembly GCF_046630445.1. Taxonomy (NCBI): domain Eukaryota; kingdom Viridiplantae; phylum Streptophyta; class Magnoliopsida; order Asterales; family Asteraceae; genus Rutidosis; species Rutidosis leptorrhynchoides. Next base: position 349,764,751 of record NC_092338.1, read on the forward strand.
ATTGTAACTCTTTTAAATTTTCAAATTTACTTGATACTCCGTATAAGTTTATGAATTTTAAGATAAAATAAGCAAAGATTCCTATACTAGCCCATGAAGCTACGCCAAATTTTAAACATTATTTAAAGGACCAATAATGAGGTTTGCTATGTACCAAACTGGAAAAAGGTTTTCGATATTAAAAATAAAATTGCAAATATTTTAGCGACACTTAAAAAAAAGTTCTGAAACTTGTACTTACATGTCCATAGTTTCCACAGTTAACCACTCATCCGTTCCTTCCACCTCAGACTTCATCCTCTCTTGTCCACCAAAAAATGGGGCTAACATCACGTACCCTCGTATCTTAATAGGCGTTAGCACAGGCGAGCCGGGTCCCTGTTGCACGGCTAGGTGGTGTGCTATGGTCCCACCACTAGAGTCTCCAATTATGAAAAAATTGTCAAAGTCAAAATAGTCAAAGATATCACCAATTCCCATCATACGATTTACTAATTGATCACTTTTATGGCTTATAACCATCTCTTGAAGCCACTTAAGAGCAGTAAGTGAGTCATCAAATGCAGCCGGGAGCCTATGCTCGGGTGCAAGACGATGATCAGGCACCACCAGAATGACACTAAGTGCAGACGCAATTCTAAGGCACAAATTGTGACAATTTGGCCATGTAAATGACGCATTACAAAATCCACCACCATGGAGAAAGTAAACAATTGGAAGTTTTTTGGTGGCGGATTTAGGTTTGTAGAGACGGAGTTTGAGGTTAAGATGTTTGTCATAACAATGATCTTTCCAGACGACTGAACCGTCGTCTATGACTTGAAAACGAGATAAGTCAATGTTTTCTTGACGGTGAATGGAACCGTCACTAAAGATTTGAATAACGCCTTGACAGTCTTCTACAACATAAGGTAGATAACTCATTTAATTGTGAGTTATTAAGGATATGATGATATGATTCAGTTACAAGGATTAAAGGGGTATTAATAGAAGCGGAACATGGTTAATTATGAAAGGTGTTTTTGGTCAATTCACTAAAATATTAGGAGTAATTTTGTTGTCTGCTATGGACACAAAGTATGAAACTATGATCGTGGACAGATAAAGCCAAATAATTAACAATTAGTGAAATGACCCGTGGAAACACGGGTTTGTTTAAACGAAAAATGATATGTTTTAGGTATTAAGTGAATGTAAATGTAAAAGTCATTTAGTTTATTTCCCCGTGGAACCACGGATTCCGACTAAGAAACTTGTCGTTGATTTTACAAACATAAAGTTCGCTAAAAGTTGAGTATTTATATTTATATTTTTAATAATAATAATTATTATTAATAATAATAAATACCTTTTAAATTTTCTTAGAAAAATATAATTACAATTTGGAAGAGATTAATATTTCCTTTTATAAAAGATTTTGTATTAGTTTTTTAATTAAATTTAATATATAATTATGACATTATCATTATAAAAAGTAAAGAGTAATTAGCTTAATGATGACATCATCATTTTAGAGTTTTATATATATTATTATAGATAGAAAAACATGCATCAAACAGACATGATATATGATTCGTAAATAGCTAATTTGTTTGTTTGCTTCTTTTTTTTTTTTTTTTTTTTTTGATTTTTTCAAAAAACAACATACCGTTAATTAAGAGAATTAGAAGCTGAATATTTTTTGAAAAGCAAACTTTATTACCACGAAGAATATTACAATGTTAAGGGTGATCATGGACGAATGAACACCCCATACAATACAAGGCTAAACACGAAGTACACTATTTTTAATATGCAAAGAAAACATCCAAACTAAATGAACACAAACTAGACTAATCAAACACGAAAAATACAATATATTTGCTCACATTCCGGGCGAGGGTCATACTAAGATATGACCTTGGATTGAAAGGCCAAGTGAGCCATTCAAGTTTCTTTCCTCTCGATCTAGCCGAAATCCATTCAAATGACTTGATTTGGACTTCATTCAAACCAACCGGGTCATTCCAACATTTGCCATTGAAACCATGCTGTTTCGATTTTTTCAAAAATAATAAGCACATACCCAAATCGTTGCTTGCCAAATTTTACTTCCAAAGCTCGGCATGTTATGACTCCCATTGCTTGTGAGAAGCTCGATCAAATTGAAAGTTGTTGATATCGGCTAAAAAGTCACGTTTTCACCCCGGTATTAAGGCCCAAAAACAAGAAAGATTCAACTTTATCGGTTAAATACCCACTTCGTCCGTTAGAATTGAAAAACAAGTAATTACGAAGACGGTGCAAAAAGAATCAAGAGAATCGGAGCTAAAACGAAGATTCTAGAGCGAAAACGGTGAAAGACAAGAAATCAAGTTACGATCCAGGAATTTCAGCTGACCAGGCAAGCCAAAAGGCCTGCCAAACGGCTTGCCTAGCTCACAAACGGCCTGCCAAACGCCAGGATAAACAGCCCTTGCAAACGGCTTGGCTTGGCAAACGGCTCCTGCAAACGGCCTGCCAAACGGCCTGTCAGCCGTTTGCAGGGAAATTCTATGCTTATTTAAAGGGTCTTTGCCATTCATTCCAACACATACTTCAATTCACTTCTTTCTCTCTCTTGTACAATATTAGTCATACTTTCAAGGTCTTCGACTCCGTGCGGGAAACCTAGTACCCGGAGAAGAACGCCGAAGATTGTATTAGGAGCGGTCTGGAGTTTAAAGTTGTCACTTTTGTATTCGAAACTCGTTTAATCTACTGGTACTTCTATCCTTTATCTTTATATAATGTCTTCTATCATTATGTTCTGTGATATTATTACCATGATTAGCGAATAGTTATCTTTAGTGTATGCTATGATGTAAGCAGTTATAATGCCGAAATAATGTTATGGTTTGTGTATGTTGTTGAGATGCTTTCCGATTATGCTTTAAACTCAATCGCTTTTCCAACTAATAGAACGTAGTTATTGGCTCTGTTATTAGGAAGTCGCGAACCCCGATTCAGAGTACACTATCTGTGTCACCCCTTGGTAAGAGAAGTGTATCAGATACAACGTAAGATCGACTGAGGCACACCGGTTGTAGTAAGTCTATCAAGCTTTGGATTCCGACTGAGGACTCTTTCGTAGTGAAACATCTGACTAGACTCTTAGTACATTGTCGGTCCTAAACCATGTTAGTATAGTCACCAAGCATATAAACTTCGTACGTGCATGCTGAAGCACAGCGGTTGTTGTAAGCTGTACCTCTGCTAAGTAAGGCCATGGAACCCGGTCAGTGTTGATTAGTACACTGCATCATAACGCGGTCTCAAGCATTGCACCCCGCTTGAGGGATTCTTAGTTAATTAAGGAACTGTTTGTTTAGACACATAAAGAATTGAACCGTTAGGATAACCGAACGTGTTCATGAAAGTCAACCTGACTTGGTCATGGTGTTCTTTATGGTTGAACCCTTTTAAGGCCTAATTATCTGTTAAAACCAATCATTAACGAAAGCATTGAAACACATCACGTCTCTCAGATATGGTAAACCCTGTATTCTATTATGCTTAAGAAACTTTAGACCTTTGTGGAATGTTAATACGTCACCCAACCGAGTCGCTCAATTGGATGAGCCGTCTGAACGTGTATGAATGTAGTCAGACTGCACGGGCGTCGGGGGTAACGGACGTTGCTGTCTATTCAGAATCATCAAGCCTATCGCATTACCCAGTGACATGTCTTACGACAGGGGCGTTTAGGACCAATATAATGAATACAAGGCCTCTGCCTATTCATGAGCCAACATTCCATAATCTCAGCAGAATAACTGATGAAATCATAGTATGCACTTGCTTTAACCTTATCTGAATTATGAATTTTATCGCATTTACTTTATCTGTCTTATAAATTAGAAAATCCCAAAAATTAGGTAACCACTACTCCTTTATAACTATCTTAGGCTTTAATATAGGTTCGATTCTACTGATATCTTAAAGATACGACTCTAGGTCATACTTCCCTTACTCATAATAAGGAGTAGTACGATTTAGGCCCCGCTAAATATAAATTTAAAACAGTACCCCCTCTTGGTGGTTGATTCTGACGTGTTGCGACCTAACGACACCGCACAAATAAAACCGTCCATTTCGGCCATATCAGTTGTAAAATTCCCAGAGTTTCACCACTTAAAGACCCAATCCCACAATTCTGTTGCGTGTTTGCAAAAAATCAACGAGTGACCCACCGTTTCTGTATCATCAACGCATAACGGGCACCGAACGCTATGTAAATATATGTTTCTCTGGTCGAGTTCGATCCTTGTCGGTATCCTTTTTTTAGAACCCTCCAAATAAAGATCTCGAATTTTTTCGGAAGAAAATTATTTCGAATGGTTTCCTGTTGCGAGGAGTAATTGAAAAGAAGTTGTTCCTCGATCATTTGCGAAAGCTTCTTAAGAGCGAATACACCATTATAAGACAAGTTCTACTTCCAAGTGTCTCGGTTATCGCTGTTGAATGAAAAAGAAGACAACAAGTTTTTTAAATTGATGAACTCATCTAGTGTGCGACTCGAAGGCAATCTGGACCAGCTCCAAATGGGCTCAGAATCTGCATCGTATAACTTTTGTCCAAAGTGAATCGGTTTCGATTTTGAACCTCAACCACCACTTTCCCAAAAGTGCAAGGTTTTTACTTTTTAACGAACCAATATTAAGTCCCCCGTTCCTATAGTCATTAATAGCGTCTTTCCATTTAACCCACGAAATTTTTGAACCCGAACCCGTTCCGCCCCAAAAAAATGATCTCCTCACACTCTCAAATATTTTTAACCCACAAGGCGGAGTACGAATGAGTGAGAAATAGTACAACGGTAAACTAGAAAGAACCGATTTAATTAGGACTATTCCCCCAAATGACAACGATCTCATTTTCCAACTCGATAATCTTTTGGTGACTTTGTCAATTACCGGGCACCAATCTTTATCTTATTCATTTTCGCACAATAGGGGTCCGGAGATAAATGAAGGAAAATTTTCCTACTTGACATCCCATATGCCTTGCAATCGTACAAGTCTTCGAATGATTCACTCCTACACCATAAACACAACTTTTTTGGAAATTTACTTTTAGACCCGAAGCGAGTTTAAAGTATTTTAGCAAATTTTGCAAATTGAAGGCATTGATTTGACTCTATTCCCCGAAAAATAGTGTCATCCGCATATTGTAGATGTGAAATCAACACTTTATCATTCTCGACTTCAATTCCTTTAAATAGACCTTTTTCCGTAGCCGCCTTTGCAAGAAGATTTAAACCTTCGGCAGCGAGAATGAAAAGAAAAGGGGATAACGGGTCCCCTTGACGAACGCCCCTACCAAATGAAAACTCTTTTATTGGTGAGCCGTTTACTAATACGGAAATAGAGGCCGAAGTTAGACATGATAATATCCATTTCCTCCATTTAACCCCGAAGCCCATGCTCTCCATTACTTCCATTAGAAAATTCCAATTAAGACTATCGAACACTTTTTCGAAATCTACTTTAAAAACTATGCATTTTTTTCGATTGTGTTTGAGAAATTCAATGGTTTCGTTCGCAATTAAGACACCGTCGAGGATAAAATGATTCTTTAAAAATGTGCTTTGCTCGGAACCAACTAACTTAGGAAGAACAATCTGTAGCCTATTTGAAAGGATTTTTGACACGATTTTGTAATAACTTCTAATCAAACTTATTGGACGAAAATCACACAACCCTATAAGATCCTCTTTTTTTGGAACTAGAGTAACAAATGATGCATTACACCCTCTTGAAATGTCTCCCGTTTCCCAAAACTACTTTATTGCTTCCACTTGATTAACATTTATAGTGTCCCAATTTTTTTTTTTTAAGAATCGCAAGTTAAACCTGTCCGACACTGACGCTTTCGTACTACCACATTCATTTATCGCCTCAAAATTTTAGATTCTAGAATTTGACTTTCTAGAGCTGCTGCTTCATCCGTTGATATCGTGGGGTTATACAAGTCCTCAAGTGATGGTCTCACGAAGTTCAGTTCTTGGAAGATGTTACCGTAATGGTTAAAAACTTCATTCTTAATGTCTATTGGATTTTCCTTCCAATAACCATTAATAGTGAGCCCTCGGATGTTACATATGTTGTAGTAGTTTTTTTATTATCGATTGAAAAAACTTGGCGTTTTCATCACCTTCAAGAGACCACCGCACATGGGTTTTTTGTTTTAACATAGATGTTTTTATTTTTTCCTTTTCTAACCACATATTCCTATTTTCTTTCCAAGCTTCCAATTCCCAGGTTCTAAGGATCTATTTTCAGCTTTTAGTTCTAAGAACATGGACTTACTTTTACACGATTTTATTTCTTCATCAAGCTTGCCAAACGTTTCCTTACTCCATGATCTAAGTGCGTTTTTGAACATTTTTAATTTGAACATGAACATACAATCCATACGGGAGCCTGAATAAGTTGCTTTATTGCACGCGTTTGTGACAATTTTAACTATACCCGGATCATCTAACCATGCGTCGAATACTTTGAAGGGTTTTGGCCTAATTTTTTTCTTCATTCTTTAATAGCAAAGGTCAGTAGTCCAAAGTCATTCTATCTAAAGGTACAACTGTGATTCCACCCCATGACATACAAAATTTCTCGGATAAAAGGTAACGATCTAGTTTACTAAATTTTGTTCCGTCATCGCTAACTCGTGTGAAGATTCTTCCCCCAATTGGTATATAGATCAAATTGTTGTCTATAATAAAATTATTAAATCTTCTTGCCCTACTCTCATCATAGACACTATTAAGTCGTTCATCTTGATTCCTAACCTCGTTAAAATCCCTACATAAGACCCATTCCGCATCACAATCATCCTTTAATATCTTTGTCAACGAATCCCATTACGCTTGTTTCTTAGCATTATCACGGGGACCTTAGATATTAATAACATTTAACCTAGCCCCTATTAACTTCCACTTACCTTTAATCCCAAGAACACAATCTGAAATCAACACATCTTCAGCCTCAAATAGATTAGTATCCCAAACCAATAGTTGCCAGCCCGATTTTCCAATCATTTCCTTTTGAATAAAGTCACATTCGTTCGAACCCCACAACCTTTAAACCCACGAAAGACTAACAAGATGTAATTTGGTTTCCTGTATTGCTAAAAATGATGGTCTTTCTTTCACAATCAATTTTTTAGTCGGCCCGAATTTACTATCCTTTCCACTTCCAAAACTTCTAATTTTGTATGTGATAATCTTCATAGTGAAACAGTAGTAATCGAAAAAAAGAACAGAGAAACTTACTGAATAGAAGGAGGCTTCTTCTACCATTTTAACCCTAGCTTACACCAATATTCGTAAACTCCATATGAATTCCATGAATTGACCGAGCTTAAGTTTGAGTATGTTTTGGCATTGTTCCCCGTCGAGCAGTCCTCTTCTCTACCTTTACCCCTCTTGTTCACAATTGGTTGTGACTGATTACTAAGATTGGCACAGGAAGTGCACCTGGAACGTAATCCTTCAGACTTTGGCTTTCCCTTACGCGCTACATTCTTTAGATTCATTAATCGCGAGGATGATTTCCATCTTCGAATGCTAGACCAACAACACCCGTTTTTTGATTTGTCGAATGATAGTGCTCGAGGGTTGGGAATTGACCAATTTGATTGGTTCCTCCTTTTTTCAACATTGAATCGTGCAGATTCAGGCCCAAAGTCCTTTTTCTGTTGTTAGTTTCTGGCCCATTAATATTCTTATTTTTCCCAACGTTACCTCATGATGAAACATGTCCAGTTCACTTTTTTGAGTTATTAGTTTCTTCAGGCACATGGGCTGGGCTTACATATGCATTACTATCACGAATGTGGGCTGGGTTTTCATGGACTGAGTTATCCTCAACATAGTTGACGTTTGGTGATAACATTATTGGACTATTTTGGCCCAATTTGCTAAATGAGTCCATTACTGGACTACTTTGGCCATGTTAGAATTCATATCTTTTGGTTCATCTGGGCCTTCTGAAAGAGAGTCCAACCCTACCTCTGTGACCATATCCTCCTCGAATCCCACAAATACTTTTTGATCTTCTGTACCCGTATCTTTAATGCTCTGCATTGTCTCATGGAAACTCCCACCACAATAATTAAAGTTTTTAGAAATTGGTGTATCTAGCTTCTCCGTGTCACAAATTTCCTGGAGAATATCAAACGAGTTCTCAAATCCAGAGCACCCTGACTCATCATCTTCCCCGTTAGACTTTCGTTGCGGGTGAGAGTTACCCGACTGGTGATCTTTGTTTGAAGAATCATTCTTTTTGTTTATGTTGCTACTGTTCTTACCCTCAACGTCTGGATTGTTTTCAGCTTCTAAATTGAAAACTCTTTCCTTATCTTCGTCAGAGACTTCAAAAGTGTCATCCACATATTCATCATCCCCGTCCTCATCATCATCTGTGTTAGACTCATTTACTTCAACTGCTTCATCTTTATTCGTAAGACTGAAATCAAATTGGATCTTTCTATTTGGGTCACCTTTAATATCAACATAGCATAAGCTTTCACCATCCTTTAAATTAATGTAACCATCAAACTGAACAGTACTGTTTCTACTGTAAATCAACACATTCCAGAATCAAGGTTTTTGTTGCCTTCATTTATGGGGCAATTTTCCATCTCCAAAATCCTTCCCCACCAACCGACAATATCCTTAAACGTACTTTCATTCCAAGATGTTACCGGTACACTCACAATATTAATCCAGATTAAATGGCCTGGAGACCGATAGTTATTATCCAAGGCCTTAACCATAGTGCTCCACTTGTGAATGGCATGATCACCGTTTGAGAGTATTGCATTTACAACCTCATTGGATTCTAGAACTAACATAACTGCCATTCCTCCTAGATACTTAATGGAAAAGTTCACCAGACCTTCTGCCTTGTATAACTCTTCAAATTGGAAGAAAAGATCTATGCCTTTTAATTCGCAAATAATGGATCTCCCAAAAAGTTTTGTGTTGTATTTTTTAACCGAGATAGTTCTTTCATCTGTATACATGAACTAAAGCCTTTCAGTTTTGATTCGTGTTTGTCTTCTTTCCTTTTTTTAAATTTCACCCTCAAATCTTCAGTTCTTTGTTTTGTGAGCTTCACTCTCAGATCTCCAGTTCTTTGTTTTGAAAGCTTCTCCCTTAAGTATTCATCATACTTTCTTGCTACTTCACTGAACAAACGTTCATCTCTCATGGCGTTACCAGAATATCTTTTTTCATTACAGTGCTCTGATCTGCTGTTTGATCCATCCGACCTTTCTTTTCCATCTCTATCTTTCGCTTTGAAAACTTTAATCGGAGCACCATTGAATTTGATCTTTTCTAGGGACATCAGAAGTCTATCTGAGTTTGTAATATTGTTGAATCTTACAAAGGAAAACTTATTCCCATTCTTCAACCTTTTCCTCGCCATATAGATGTCCCTCAACTCAACAAAACGTTTAAAAACCTTCTACAAATCTGTAATGTTCCAATCATCCGGGAAGTTAAAAAAACATGAACGAAGTCAAATGAAGTCCGTATAGCTTAAAAATCCTATCTTGAAGTTGCCAGTTGTACTGATCTCGCATCCTAGGTGTTCCGCCATAGTTTGAGTTCCTCTCATACCTCACATTCTCTCTCCCCACTTTCTCTCTCAGTAATTTATAATGCATAGATATTCTATTTATATTATAAAGAATGTTGCAAGTAACTAGAGGGGGTGAATAGTTACTTAATACAATTTTTTTAAAAAATTCGATGATCAACAAGATATGAACAATCCTTGATCACTTTAATGAACTGAAGCCAATGTGTGATGTATTTATGTTTGTAATAATGTGGAATGTAAAGTAAGAACATAAACACAAAGATTTATAGTGGTTCGGGTGGATGTTAATGATAATGCTAAAAGCGAACATATATTTCATAGCATTATTCCTCAAGAAAGACAAGCTTTTAGTTGCAATTGTTCTATTTACAAGTGATATTCGTTTAAATAATAAAAGGTAAAGACAAAAGACAGATTCGACGAATTGAAGACGCAAAGGTCCAAAAAGCTCAAAAGTACAAAATACAATCAAAGAGGTTCCAATTATTGATAAGAAACGTCTCGAAATCACAAGAGTACAAGATTCAAAACGCAAAGTACAAGATATTAAATTGTACGCAAGGACGTTCGAAAATCCGGAACCGGGACCAGAGTCAACTCTCAACGCTCGACGCAACGGACTAAAAATTACAAGTCAACTATGCATATGAATATAATATAATATATAATTAATTCTTAAAATTAATATATATATTATATTATATTTATAAAACGTCGGCACAAGGAAACAAGCAACATGTGAGCTCTCCCAGCTGGCCATGCGATCGCATGGCTAGGAAGAAGAAAGTCCATGCGATCGCATGGCATGAAAAGTCAGGCCACATCCCCTATAAATTCGCAGTTTGGTGAACGCAAAAAACATATCTTTTCTCTTCTCCATTCATACGTAATATTTATATTTATAATTTATATTTTAATTTTAATTTTAATTATAATTCTAATAATAAGGGTATGTTAGCGAATGTTGTAAGGGTGTAAGTCCCAATTCTGTCCGTGTAACGCTACGCTATTTTTAATCATTGTAAGTTATGTTCAACCTTTTTACATTAATGTCTCGTAGCTAAGTTATTATTATGCTTATTTAATCCGAAGTAATCATGATGTTGGGCTAAAAATATTAAAATTGGGTAATTGGGTTTTATACCATAATTGGAGTTTGGACAAAAGAACGACACTTGTGGAAATTAGACTATGGGCTATTAATGGGCTTTATATTTGTTTAACTAAATGATAGTTTGTTAATGTTAAATATAAAGATTTAAAATTGGGCGTCCCTATAAATTATCATATACACTCGATCGGACACGATGGGCGGGGTATTTATATGTACGAATAATCGTTCATTTAACCGGACACGGGAATGGATTAATAGTCACTAGAATTATTAAAACAGGGGTGAAATTATGTACAAGGACACTTGGCATAATTGTTAACAAAGTATTAAAACCTTGGGTTACACTCAGTCGACATCCTGGTGTAATTATTAAACAAAGTAATAAAACCTTGTTAAAGTTTAAGTCCCCAATTAGTTGGAATATTTAACTTCGGGTATAAGGATAATTTGACGAGGACACTCGCACTTTATATTTATGACTGATGGACTGTTATGGACAAAAACCAGGCGGACATATTAAATAATCCAGGACAAAGGACAATAAACCCATGGGCATAAAACTAAAATCAACACGTCAAACATTATGATTATGGAAGTTTAAATAAGCATAATTCTTTTATTTCATATTTAATTTCCTTTATTTTATATTTAATTGCACTTCTAATTATCGCATTTTTATTTATTGTTATTGTATTTAATTGCACTTTTAATTATCGTACTTTTTAATTATCGCAAGTTTATTTTATCGCACTTTTATTATTCGCAATTTCATTATCGTTATTTACTTTACGCTTTAAATTAAGTATTTTATTTAATATTTTACATTTGGTTTTAACTGCGACTGAAGAATTAAAATCGACAAACCGGTCATTAAACGGTAAAAACCCCCCTTTATAATAATAATATTACTTATATATACATTTGTATTTTTATAAAAGTAAACTAATATAGCGTTAAGCTTTGTTTAAAGATTTTCCCTGTGGAACGAACCGGACTTACTAAAAACTACACTACTGTACGATTAGGTACACTGCCTATAAGTGTTGTAGCAAGGTTTAAGTATATCCATTCTCTAAATAAATAAATATCTTGTGTAAAATTGTATCGTATTTAATAGTATTTCCCTGCTAAAATTTAAGCTATTTTATATACACCTCGCATAACATCAAGTATTTTTGGCGCCGCTGCCGGGGAAACGCTTAAAAGCCGGAAGCGCAACGCTAATATAAAAAAAAAACAAAAATATAAATATTTTTTTTTGAGTTTGGTAAATATTTAAGTTTTATAAAGTTTCTTTATTTCTATTTTTTTAGTTTGTAAAAATATAAGTTTTATTTAATTTATAAATATATTTTATAAATATATTTGACAGCAAAAACAGAAAAAAAAAAAATTTAATTCGGCCTGTACTGTAGCAGCCCATTCTGTGGCCCGAAACCCTAGCCCATGCGATCGCATGGCTGGGCAACTTAGGACTCATGCGATCGCATGAGCCCGTCTGACACGCCACAGTTGACTGAACCAGCATTTATTACGGGTATTATTATTTATTATTAATCTAAAACCCTATTTAGGGTTATATATTTTATAATTTAATTTAGTTTTTATATTTAATTTGTATTTTTATGTTTAATTAGTTTATTTAAAGTTTGAAATTAATAGTTTTATTAAATAAATAATATAAAAATAATATTTTTATAAAAATTGTAATTTTTACAACTTTTTGTATATTTTTATATTTTGTCCTTTTTTAATCGTTTTAGCGTAATATTTGTATTTTTAGCTCATATTTAGTTTTAAACTTAGTTTTTGCCATAGTTATTTTTACTTCTAGATTTTTAGGCTTTGCCGTAGAATCCCTTAAGTGCTTTTTCTTTAGATTAAGATTTAGGTGCTTTAGAATTTTGCGACGCCTTTTTAAGTTTTAGTACCTTTTTAAGATATTGCCATTTGGAATATAGTTTTTCCTATAAGCCTTAATATTTTTAGACGCCTTTTACCTATGTATCAATTATCATTTCAATTAGTAATCTCAATTTGCGATTATAATTTTAAGTTAGTTGTAGTGATAAGGTTGGGTTAGTCAAGTGTTTTTAAGTTTTATAAGTTTCTTTTATTTTTCCGTCGCCTTTTATTTTTCTTTCTTATTTTTCTTTTTCGATCTTTTTCCGACGAACTCTTTTTCTTTCTTATTTCTCGCCATTCTAGTTTTTAGGACATAGAGTTTTTATTCTACTTCTTATCTAAATTTCTTAAAATTACGAAAATTTATTTTAAGTGGTTAAATTGGTAGACATCAAAATTTTCTGGTTCGTAGTAATAGTTGGATTTGTATGCGGACCGGGTTATTGGAGCCAAACAGTCCTCAATTATATTGAGACCAAACGAATCCTGCTCCTCTGCTGCATCTTTTGGCTATTCGAAACGTGGGCAAAATCAGAAAAGTTTATTGATTGGATAACTTATTATAATTTTTCTTTCCTTTTAAAAACTAATAGGATATTCAGTGAATGCACCGAGCAAGACGTTCATCACCTTTTGTACATTCACCACCTGTAACTAGATCAAGACATCTAACTAATATTGTCGCCGTTGATAATCCATTTTTTGAACCCGACCTCACAATTGAGAATTCGAAGAATATTCAGGGACGATTCATAGATCCTAAACCACTAAATTTTCCTCCGGAACCACCAATCATTCAAACAGAGATTGTTGAGGAACGAACCATTAAATCAGAATCCTCTAGTGATTCTGATTCAATAAATTCAATTATGGAAGTAACAGAACTATTAAGTATGGAAGACCGAATGAGAGCTAAACGCACTGGCCAAGGTCACGCAATTACTCATCCAGACATTAATGCGCCAGATTATGAAATCAAAGGACAAATTCTACACATGGTGACTAATCAATGCCAATTTAGTGGTGCGCCGAAGGAAGATCCAAATGAACATCTTCGTACCTTTAATAGGATCTGCACACTATTTAAAATCCGAGAAGTAGAGGATGAACAGATATATCTCATGTTATTTCCCTGGACTTTAAAGGGAGAAGCCAAAGATTGGTTGGAATCGTTACCTGAAGGGGCGATTGATACATGGGACGTTTTAGTTAAAAAATTTCTTAAACAATTCTTTCCTGCATCTAAAGCTGTAAGACTTCAAGGAGAAATTGTTACGTTCACACAGAAGCCAAATGAAACTCTATATGAGGCATGGACTAGATTTGGAAAGTTATTAAGAGGATGTCCGCAACATGGTTTAGATACCTGTCAAATAGTACAAATATTCTACCAAGGATGCGACATCACTACAAGAAAAGACATAGATATAGCAGCTGGTGGTTCTATTATGAAGAAAACCGAAACTGATGCTTACAAAATTATTGATAACACTGCTTCCCACTCACATGAGTGGCACCAAGAAAAAGATATCGTTAGATCATCTAAAGCAGCTAGAGCCGATTCTAGCCATGACTTAGATTCCATTTCCGCAAAGATAGATGCTGTCGAGAGACGAATGGAAAAGATGACTAAGGATATTCACTCAATACGAATTAGTTGTGAGCAGTGTGGAGGACCACATTTGACAAAAGATTGTCTCAGTATTGAATTAACAATGGAACAAAGAGAGAATATTTCATACATAAACCAAAGGCCTGGAAATAATTATCAGAATAATTATCAACCGCCAAGACCGATTTACAATCAAAACCAGAACTATAACCGAAATATTCCATACAAAAACCAACAAGGTCCTAGCAATCAACAAGTATCCAACAATACTTACAATCAGCAAAGACCTAATTTTCAAAATAAACCACCACAACAAACCGATGATAAAAAACCGAATTTAGAAGATATGATGACGAAGCTAGTTGAAACTCAAACGCAGTTTTTCACATCTCAAAAACAAACCAATGAACAAAATGCTCAAGCATTTAGAAATCAACAAGCTTCTATTCAAAATCTGGAACAAGAAGTAAGTAACCTAGCAAGATTAATAGGTGAAAGAAAACCGGGAAGTCTACCTAGTGATATAAATGCTAACCCCCGGAATGAAACAGCTAAAGCCATTACCACAAGAAGTGGTACAACACTTAAACCACCTGAAATACCTGTAACTTCTGATGAAGCTATTCCTACTCCACAAGAACCACAACCTGAACAAGATAAGGAAACAGAACCGGTAGTTGAAAAGGTTAATGAAGATAACACAGCTAAGGATAAACCTTATGTTAAACCATACCAACCACCACTTCCTTACCCGAGTAAAATGAAAAAAGAGAAACTTGAAGCCGAGCAATCCAAATTCTTGGATATGTTTAAACAGATAAATGTAAATCTTCCTTTCATTGATGTGATTTCAGGAATGCCTAGATATGCTAAATTCTTGAAAGATCTAATCACAAATAGAAATAAAATGGAAGAACTCTCGGCCGTTACTATGAATGCTAATTGTTCAGCAGTGCTGTTGAATAAGATACCAGAAAAACTATCTGATCCAGGAAGTTTCACAATTCCATGTTTTCTGGGTAGTCTTAGTTCAATAGAAGCATTGGCACACTTAGGTGCTAGTATAAATTTAATGCCGTTTTCACTATACACTAAACTAGACCTTGGAGAATTGAAACCAACAAGAATAAGCATACAACTAGCCGATCGATCAATAAAATATCCTAGAGGGATAATGGAGAACATGCTAGTTAAAGTTGGTACTTTAGTATTTCCAGTAGATTTTGTTGTTCTGGACATGGAAGAAGATTCTCAAGTTCCTCTCATATTAGGAAGACCATTCTTAAACACGGCTAAAGCAATGATAGACGTGTTCGGTAAGAAACTGACCCTAAGTATAGAGGACGAGAGTGTTACCTTTTCAGTTGAAAGAGCAATGCAACAACCACAATCTGCAGATGATACATGTTATTATATTCAAACTATAGATTCACATGCAGAATTGTTAGAAGAATTTCCAGAATTACAAGGAACAGGAGAATGTTCTTTAGGAGAAGGTAATGAACCAATTAATGAAGCTAAAATGTTAGCTACACTAATAGTTAATGGATATGAACCAACAACAGAAGAAATTCAAATGCTAAAAGAAGAAGACAGATATCAATATAAATCATCGATAGAAGAACCTCCGAAATTAGAGTTAAAGCCACTTCCAAACCATTTGGAATACGCTTATTTACATGGTGAATCTGAATTACCTGTAATAATATCGTCTTCTCTTACTGAAAATGAGAAATCACAACTCATTTCTGTGTTGAAAGCTCATAAACCAGCCATTGCATGGAAAATTTATGATATTAAAGGAATAAGTCCTTCGTATTGCACACATAAAATTCTTATGGAAGAAGGTCATAAAACGTATGTGCAACGCCAACGAAGACTAAATCCTAATATGCAAGATGTAGTTAAGAAAGAGATTATTAAACTGCTAGATGCAGGTTTAATATATCCAATTTCTGATAGTCCATGGGTAAGCCCAGTTCAATGCGTACCTAAGAAGGGTGGCATGACTGTCATTACAAATGAAAAAAATGAGCTTATTCCTACTAGGACTATAACAGGATGGCGTGTATGTATTGATTATAGAAAATTAAATGACGCCACCAGAAAAGATCACTTTCCCTTACCTTTCATTGATCAAATGTTGGAAAGATTAGCCGGAAATAGTTACTATTGTTTTCTAGATGGATTTTTCGGATATTTTCAAATTCCAATAGCACCCGAAGATCAAGAGAAAACCACATTCACGTGCCCTTATGGTACTTTTGCTTACAAACGCATGCCATTTGGACTTTGCAACGCCCCTGCAACCTTTCAAAGGTGCATGATGGCGATTTTTCACGACATGATAGAAGAATGCATGGAAGTTTTCATGGATGACTTTTCAGTATTCGGTGATACATTTGAAACATGTCTAGCTAATCTTGAACGAATGCTTATTAGATGCGAACAATCAAATCTAGTACTTAATTGGGAAAAATGCCATTTCATGGTTAAAGAAGGCATCATTCTTGGACATAAAATTTCAAAAGAAGGAATTGAAGTGGATAGAGCTAAAGTAGATGTAATTGATAAACTTCCACATCCCACCAATGTTAGAGGAGTTAGGAGTTTTCTAGGGCATGCCGGTTTTTACCGACGTTTCATAAAAGATTTTTCTAAAATTGCCACTCCTATGAATAAACTCCTAGAAAAGGATGCTCCATTCATCTTTTCAGATGAATGTATCAAATCTTTTAATATTCTTAAAGAGAAACTCATTAATGCACCGATCATGATAACACCAAATTGGAATCTACCATTTGAACTAATGTGCGATGCAAGTGATTTTGCAATGGGAGCCGTTTTAGGACAAAGGATTGAAAAACGATTTCAACCTATATATTATGCTAGTAAGACGTTACAAGGAGCACAAACAAATTACACAACTACTGAAAAAGAACTCCTTGCTATTGTCTTTGCTTTTGACAAATTTCGTTCATATCTCGTTCTAGCAAAAACGGTGGTATATACCGACCATTCTGCTCTTAGATACCTATTTTCGAAACAAGATGCTAAACCAAGATTAATTCGTTGGATCTTACTCTTACAAGAGTTTGATATTGAAATCCGAGATAAAAGAGGAGCAGAAAATCTCGCCGCTGATCATCTTTCTCGTCTTGAAAATCCTGAGTTAGAAGTTCTAAATGAATCGGCCATACAAGACAAATTTCCTGATGAATATCTATTGAAGATAGAATATAATGAAATTCCATGGTTTGCAGACTATGCAAACTACTTAGTTTGTGGATTCCTTGAAAAAGGATTATCGTACCAAAAACGAAAGAAATTCTTTAGTGATATAAAACACTATTTCTGGGAAGATCCACATTTGTTTAAAAGTTGTCCAGATAGAATAATACGCCGATGTGTATTCAGAGATGGAGCCAGTAAAATATTAAACCATTGTCACACAGGACCAACAGGAGGGCATTATGGGCCTCAATTAACAGCAAGAAAAGTTTATGAAGCTGGATTCTATTGGCCTACAATTTACAAAGACGCACACCTTCTTTGCAAATCCTGTGATGCTTATCAAAGGGCCGGAAAAATAAGTCAACGTGATGAAATGCCATAAAATGTCATCCAAGTATGTGAAGTATTTGACATTTGGGGTATTGACTTTATGGGTCCATTTCCAAAATCTCATAATAATCTATATATTCTCGTAGCCATTGATTATGTATCTAAATGGGCGGAAGCACAAGCTCTCCCAACTAACGATGCACGAGTTGTAGTCAACTTTTTAAAACGTCTTTTTGCAAGGTTTGGAACACCGAAAGCTTTAATAAGTGATCGGGGTACTCATTTCTGTAATAATCAACTTGAGAAAGTTCTTAAAAGATATGGAGTAACTCAAAATCTCCACCGCATATCATCCACAAACAAGTGGACAAGTTGAAAATACCAACCGAGCTTTAAAACGTATTCTAGAGAAAACCATAGGATCAAATCCGAAGGAATGGTCCATTAAATTGGAGGATGCACTCTGGGCTTTTAGAACAGCCTACAAATCTCCAATTGGAACCACACCTTTTAGACTTGTTTATGGAAAAGCATGTCATCTTCCAGTAGAAATTGAACACAAAGCATTTTGGACTTTGAAGACATGTAATCTTGATATACATGAAGCTGGACGTCTACGATTAAGTCAACTAAATGAATTAGAAGAGTTAAGACATGAAGCATACGAAAATTCATTAATCTATAAAGAAAAAACGAAGAAATGGCATGATAAAAGAATCAGAAGTTTAAAAGAATTTAAAGAAGGAGACAGAGTTCTTCTTTTCAATTCACGATTCAAGCTATTTCCTGGAAAATTAAAATCAAGATGGTCTGGACCATTCATAGTTAAAAGAGTTTTTCCATACGGAACAGTAGAATTGATAAATTCAAATGGGATTGAATTTAAAGTTAATGGTCACAGAGTTAAACACTACATAGATAGTCCGATGGAATTCAACAATGAAGTTAATCACAATTTTGATACAACAGCTAACTAAGTGTGGGGAGAATCAAGTCTTTAAAGGATAATATGTATTTCTGTTAGAGTTAGATTGTCTGTTTTCGTGTAGTTCTCGAAAATGGAACCCGAATGGTCTTTCCCTAGCAGAGCCTAAAGAACTAGTCTTCTCCCCCCATTCTGAATTTTTATTTTTTTTAGGAAATGAAGACTGCCTGTGAACTAAACCATGGTCTAATGCTACACGCTTTGATCACTAAACGTAATAATGACACACTTCCGAGTGAAATAGTATCAGTAATCAGAGAAAGATTGGACGGAGTAAGAAAAGAATCCAGATGCGAAGATAATAAGTTACAATTTGGTAAAGGAAAAACAAAATCCGCAGCGAAAAGAAGAGCACGACACCTAGAAAGATGTCACAAATGCGGAAAATGGTCACATGGAGGTAAATGTTCAAATAATCAAACCTATTCAAATACCGAATTTGTTACTTTATGCAGAGACGGACCGTTCATATGTTTAGAAGAAAAAACACTGAATGGTCGAGGTTACGCCTATGTAGCTATGGAAAACCAATTAAACCGACTATCTTATGAAGGGGATAGATCATATAACTAAGAATACTATCTCACAGGTAAGTCTGTACAGTTTTTATTTATTTATTTTTTTTAACCTTTTGATAATAAACGCTAATTTGTTCGCTATAAAGTATTAAATTGGTATTAAATAAAATTAGGTTTGGCGACCGAAATTATTGATATCATTCAAAAATTTATTACATCACTGCGAAATTTAACGTTTATTCTTAAGGTATAAATATCTTTAATCAATCAACACAAAATATTTCAAAAATTTGTCATGAGTTAAATTAGGTCTTGGAACCGAAATTACTTTACCGAAAAGAGGGGCGTATATTTTTGATAATATTTGATTGATTAAAGTGGGATAAAAAGCCAAAAAGATTTTTAATTTTATTTTTACCATGTTTTTAAAATTAATATATAAATCTTAAATTAATATTGTAAACTTTGTAAAAACAATATATTTAAAATTGTAAATATTTGAAAAATATAATATAAGTTTGGTGTGATTTTATAATATGAATTTTTAAATTAGGTTTGGTGTGAATTTTTAATTTTTAAAATAAGAATTTTTAATGCATTTCAAAGTTTAAGTTTGGTGTGAATTTTTAATATTAATTTTGAATTTTATGTATTTTTATTTTAAGTTTGGTGTGAATTTAAAAACAAAAATTTACTTTATCTCATTAAGTTAAAAATATGATTTTTAAAAATTCGTCGTGAGTTGAAGACTAGGTCTTTGAACCAAAATTGCTTTACCCGAGGGAGGGACGAGAACTTTTATTATCATTATTTTTAATCTTATTGAATTAAAGTAAGCCAAAAACATTAAAAAACCCAAAAATCTTTACTTTTAACCGCGCTTTGATTTGACAAATTTTAAAATTTTGTCGAGGGACAGACTAGGACAATGATCCGAAACACCCTCGCTCCTAAAGGAAAACAAAATTTTTAAAATTTAATTAATTATAAGTTTTATAAAGTATAAGGTTTAAAAAAAAAAAAAAAAAACTGAAATCACTGTAGCCGGCACCGCATGCGATCGCATGGGGTTTGCACTTGGAACCCATGCGATCGCATGGGGACCAAATGCAGGCCTGATACATACAGCAGCCTGTTCTGCTCTTCATCCACAAAACACACACAAACACGAACCAACCCCAAAATCCTCTCTAAAATTCGCCATTTTTCACCGTAATTCGTCATTTTTCTTGCTCTAATCATGCCTAGATTCTCATTCTTCAGCAAAATGGTAAAAATTACACCCCTAAACTCTATAAATTCCTAGTTTTTGTGATAATTACCAATTTTTTACCTAATGCAATTTTGTTAATTTCTAGTGTAATTAGTGTTAAATTGTTAGTATTTTATGCATGTATAACCTAGATTGATACTATTTAACATGATTTGAAGCCAAAAACTTCAAAATTTTTAGAAATCTAGGGTTTGTGTTCTTGAGCAATTTGGGGCTTTTTGATATAAACAGGTTATGGCCGATTTTTGTCATGAATTATTGCTAAATTGAGTAGTGTAACATGTTTAGATAGTTAAATGATCCAAACAATGATCCTAAACATGATTTTTGGAGATTAAAGTGGACTTTTTAAGTCCAAAATTCATGAACTTGATTAATTTGATATATTTGCCATTTGAGACTTGTTTAATTATTAGTAATGAATATTTTGACATGTTATTTGAGTTAAAAGCTTATGAACTTTGTATACATTTTCATATGTGCTTATTTGAAAAGTATAGAATTGTGAAAAATTGTGAAAATGTGTATAAGTTTAATTTTGATTTAACATGTTATAGTGATTGTTTTAAGTTGTTATTTTGCTAACACTAATGCATATTTGGATGCACAAATTTTGTGTTTAATGTGTTTTGCAGAAAGCCGACACTGGAGGTTCAGGAGCATCATCATCTAGACGACCAGCACCAGCACCAGAACCAGAACCAGAAATGCAACACGAACAAGAACCACAACAGGAAAAACAACAACAGCCTGATCAGCACATACCTTATTATGATCCGGTACAGTTTGTTGATGAATTCATAGTATTCCCAATGAGGCCGCCAGTAGAATTCCCAACGATTCCTGAGCACACTCTGCATCCTAATCTGAGATTTGATAGGAGATGGAGAGATTACGAGACATATCAAAGGAACAAATTCAAATTGGTAACAAAAAATGTAGAGGTGCCAAGGGTAATCGATTGGGCCCCTTTGGAAACGGTCCATCTAGCTGACCGTGTTAGACAGCTTTTAGTTCAAAGGTATGGCAGTTCTTCTTTTACAGATTGGGAACGTCTTTTCACCATTCGTAGACCTGTATATAAGGAATGGTGTGTTGAGTTGATGAGTACTGTATCACTTGATACAAATATAGTTAGAATAGATGATAGAAGATTTCTTAGGTTTATCCTTGGCGATAGGATGTACAGAATGTCCATGCTGGACATGGCCAGGGCCTTACAGATATATACTCCTGGTGAGTTGCTATTACCCGATTGTATAAATTTGATTCATTATGGTGAAAGGGTAGATAGTAACTTTGACGCTGACGCCATTTGGAGGCGTATGTCACATTTTGATGTTTTTACACGAGCAGGGGGACACTCCTATACACATATTGACAGAGCCGAGCTTCGTATTATTCATAGATTTTTGGCTAACTCGATTACACAGAGAGGTCATAATAAAGAAAAAATTACCTTACATGATTTATTCTACCTAAAGTGTATTCGGGATCCTAGAAGCTTTGTCAATATCCCTTACTGTGTTGCTTTTTATTTATCTAAAATGGTAGAGGGAATGCAGGACGGGAGTATAATAGGAGGAGGTATTTTTGTTACTCTCATTGGAGAGTATTTAGGTGTTGATAGGAACCAAGGGGGTCCATTACAGCTTTGTAGAGAACAGGTTGAGCCCTTAGGATTGAAAGTTTATGTGGGTGCTAAGGTATTGAAAAGTAGATGTAACCAGGCAGTACCCTATGAGGGATCTCATCCTCAGGTAGAGAGAGGCTCAGACGAGGAAATGGAGGAGGCGGAAGACATTAGGGATGTCTTTCGAGATGCTATTCTTGACGTCCACGTTCGTATAGATGAGGAAGCAATGACGAACGCGGCCAGACATAGTATGTATGAGCAGTGGAACTCCGAGCGAGTATACGAGGATTATAGGCGACGCCAACACGATAGCTGGTTAGTTCATCAACACCAAATCATGAGCCAGCTATCATATCAGGTACCAAATAACTATGTACCTACTCGACCAGCTCATTTTCCGCCACATAGCCCCGATATCCGACCACCCTTTAACCGGTATGACTATAACCAAGCCTATCAAAACACCTATAACCAACAATGGAACCCACCTGACGAGATGAACTGGAACCCATATCCAGACTGATTTAGTTCCATTTGGTTATTTATATGATTTTTATGTTTTTATCTTTTTACTTATTCATGTTTAAACTTATGTTATTGAATATACTTATGTAATCTTTATCAATTTTATTATTATTGTGTACTAATATTTCACATTTAGGATTTGAAAGTGGGATATTAAGTCCCATTTCAAATTGCCATGCATGATTATATTTGTATGTATGTATATTGTAAATTGTACAAAACAGGGTAAAACAGCGCATTTTCAAAGACTGGCATTAAGTTCAGCAAAAGCTACTAATTTTGACGACAAGATGACAAATAAATGTGATGTAACAACAGACGATATGAACAAATGATATGCACCATTTATCATTCAGCAACCAAACGCCAATATGTTTGGATACTTTGGTAAAATTTAATCATTTTTACGCTAATCACTCTCAATAATTTAAATTGTTACTGATTTCTTGCAAATGAGGGCATTGCAAGATCTTAAGTGTGGGAAGGGGTTAAATTCTTTCGGATTTTTTAAAATTTTTTATCTTAAACACTTGGTTACCATTAAAAATACTAGTAACGTAGTAGTTGTATTAGAATCTAGTGCTCTCTGATGATAAAGAACAGCCCTAGTCTTATATACTGACTACCCAATTCTAGTAAAATTTTTCAAAATTTTCAATTAAATGAACTCAAAATCATGTTTATACATATTTATGAACGATAAAACTAGGTGTTAACACCGAAATTATTGTTACCTCACAAAGGACATAAATTGAGAAACAAACTAAAATGTTAAAATTCATTTAAAATGGAATAGAGGACAATAAAAAGGAAAATAAAAGCCAAGTGTGGGAAAAATTACCAAGTTATCTTAAACATATGTCACATATTTCTGTAACAAATAACTGAAAATACTTTTGCTTTGGACTAAACTAAACTATTTTACCCGATGAAAGAAAAGAAGAGATGGATCTACACGATGAATCAATTCCATCATTAAAAGGAAGTAAAGTCTTCCGAAAAAGAAACGCGCTTCTTGATTTAGGTCAGGAAGTTGTCGTCCAGACCAGCTGTAGGTTGACGAAAAATCTAGAAAAGTCATCTCTAAAATCAGCAGGAAATCCACGGACCTCAGCATCAAACAGGGTCACCAAGTGGTCAGATTTATCCTAACCATGAGAAGAATTTATCTCGTAAAATGGGAGGGCACGTGCAAATTAGCTGGATAAGACTAATGAATCAGATCCCCAGAAAGGATAATCTCCTTAAAGATTAAAAATCGGCTTTTAAGCCTGATATTACTCAATCCTAGAGATTGACCTTAAAGATTGAGAATTCAAACTCATGGAATTCAATGATATCTAAACTCGAGCTTGAACGAGAAAATATTTTGATCAAATTATAAACCGATTTGTTTTCTGAAAACCTATTTTCAATGCGTTCATTACCATTGAATGTAAAATCCTAGGAATTCACCTGGAATTCATTAGGTCACCTGAACCAAATCGGGTGTCAACTGTAAGAACGGTGGTTGCATAGCATGGTCAAAGACAGGACCTTGTGCCAGACCGACAAATTATAAGGGTGAGCTTTACTATTGCTCCTACAAAGGATAGTAATTGCGTCCGACACGTTATAGACCATAATTAAAAGCATGTCAGGGGACATTGCCTTAACAGTTGCTTGTTCAACGCTTTCCTTTACAACCGGACGGTAGTTTATCGAAAGGTAATATACGGAGCAAGTATACTGGACGTGTTGCTTTCCTAATACAAGGTTAGCAAGTGGGTGACACAAAACCATAAGTTTTGAGCTAAAATTTTCAAATCTGAAACCCATCAAGCCCACAAAAATATTTTGCAAACACCGGTGAAGGGTTATTCCAGAAAACTTATCTAGGGTAAAAGCTAGATTGAATTTTCAAAGATCAAATGTTTTCATAAAGATCCAATTTTCTTAATGGATCTAAATTTTTATATAGTCATATGGGACTGTAAACCACATCGTTACTACCATTGTTTATACCGCCGTAGAGAAATCACTGATGTACAAAGTGTGAAGAATAAAGAAGTGATTCTTATATTTCAAGACTATTGTAACGACCCTACTTTTTCCGTTATCTTTTACCGTTAACTATTTAACGACCGTTAATTGTTATTCGTGCCACGTCATTTCTATGACCTATATTATTATTTTTGTAATAATATATTAATTATTATGTGTTATATGAATATTTGTATTCATATTTTAAATTATACGTTCCTACGAGTCGCGGATTTCTATCCGGCGAATCTTTTCGGTTTTCAAACCAACGGTCAAACTTTTGGAATTTTTAAGTCCTAATTATTTTAAATATGATATTTTGATGTCATATGATTATATATAGTGTTTATATATTTTATTCGTCGCGTACTTATTATCTCTTCGAAAAATCAATCGCGTAGCGGCGTTTTCGCGTTTCGGGTTTCGTTCGGGCGTTCGGGCCACTAGGATTTTGTCATTTATCAAATTGGGCCACTATGGGGCCCACCCCATTCAGTTTTTGGCCGAAAATCCCTTAAGGAGGGGAGTATTTTGTCAAACTTGCAAACTAGTGACCATTACTCTAAACTTCACTACTTACTCTCATTTCTAACCTAATCATCTTATTTTTTTTCACCTCCTTCCTCCCTCTCCTCCCATGAACGTCCCCTTTCATCATCATCATCACCATTTCATCATCAAATCAAGGTTAAGAATTAGGGCTTTCAACATAAACGGATTCCTCTCATCGTTCTCTACGCGTCTATATCACTTGATTATTGATTAGGGTATAAACCCTAACCCTAGATTTTTAATTTTTCTTTATTTTTCTGTATTTTGATTATATTTTATTAGTATGATGATTATTAGTTGTTGTAATGTTGATTGTATTCGTAGAATTACTCGATTGCATATTTTTCGGTTTGATAAAATTGGAACAGCAGCTTTTTCGTGTGTTCTGATATTGTAACTGATGTTGATCATAAAATAAAGTATATAAATGAGTTCCTCTCATCAAGACATTAATTTTAGACTCCGGATTCATGTCGTTTCGATTCCCGGAGCCCTAGTTACGATCAAAGTGGTATTTTGTTAAGATTGAAATGTGATTTTGGTATGAACCAGGTTTGGTCCGACTTTGTGACCATATTTGGTGACTTTAGGGTGTGTTAGTGTGTTACGACTGATGGTGGGGCAAACTTTCATGTTCGGGTCATCTCAATCCGAGCCACGAATCACCCGTTACGTCTAAAACACGTTTTTGATTGAATTGAAGTTCCAAGTAGTGTATTGACTGTATATCATGACTTGTGGGCTGTTCATGGTTTGTTCTTGAGTGTACCAAAGTGTCGGGTGGTTTGCTTAGGCGGAGATATATGTAAGGCTCGCCGAAAACCGACACCCGGAGCTCAAGATACGACTCGATGAACTTTTGATTAAAACTTATGGTTAAATATTAAAACTTATGATAAAAATAATGATTTTCATTATTGATTAATTACTTATGATATAAGAAGTAATTATTATTATTTAAGACTTATGATATATATTTATTATATCATTTAATTATGACTTATGATTTAATTAACATTTTAATTAAACTTATGATTAATAATACTTTTATTATTAATGAAAAATACTTATGATAAGTATTAAACTTATATTATGAGATTATTAGTATTATAGGACTTATAATAAGGATTAAATAATTATTTAATTATTATAAGACTTAGTTATTATTTAATTATTAAATACTTATGATTTAATAAGTAT
Source organism: Rutidosis leptorrhynchoides (assembly GCF_046630445.1). Taxonomy (NCBI): domain Eukaryota; kingdom Viridiplantae; phylum Streptophyta; class Magnoliopsida; order Asterales; family Asteraceae; genus Rutidosis; species Rutidosis leptorrhynchoides. The sequence continues at coordinate 349,791,289 of NC_092338.1, forward strand.
AATTAGAAATTTATGATATGATTAATAATTCATTATTAATTAATAATACTTATGATATGATTTAAAATTTATTATTAATTAATAATACTTATATTATGACTAATATTTAATTAATTAATTAAATACTTATGTTATATTAATTATATCATTTAAACTTATCTAAACTTTAATAATTCATTTTTTTATTTAATTAAACTTATGTTAAGACATAATTATACACTTTTGACTTTAATAAACATTATAACCTATGTTATTATTATAACTTACACTTTTCAAATTAATGTTGACTATGTTTGACCAAGGTTGACTTTTGAGTTGACTTTCGGTTGACTTTGACTTTCAGTTGACTTCTGTTGACTTTCTAAATAAGGAAACTTTCCTAACTTCAAAACTTTCTAAAAATAGAACTTTCTAAATTTGGAAACTTTCCAAAAATAGAAACTTTCCAAAAATAGAAACTTTCCAAAAATAGAAACTTTCCAAAAATAGAAACTTTCCAAAAATAGAAACTTTCCTAAAATAGAAAACTTTCCAAAAATGGAAACCTGCTAAAAATAGAAACTTTCTAAAAATAGAAAGTGTCTGTCCGTACGCTGTTCCGATCAAACCGATGCATGTTGAGTATTGTTCTATGTCTACTTGCAACATGTACAATAGCTATCATACTAAGACTTGACCTAAGTTAGTTATTTATATCGACCTGCTTTATTTATAGGTCGGCGTTGTGATCATTCATGATCACTTTACTTCATTTGCTGTTCGCATAATTGTGTGGTTACTTCGTTTGCTAATAAGGTGAGTTATAGTCCCATTTTCTATTTTAAATCTTTTGGGATGAGAATACATGCAATTTATTTTATATTTTGGACACAAGTGGAAGTTGGTTTAAATTATTCATTGTGAGTTGAACAAAAATATTCCCTAGTCTGGTAACTGTAATCACTGGTTTCTACTGGTGAACGCGAATCCTATGGATAGATCTATCGGGTTTGACAACCCCATTTCGAGCTAGTCGCGCTAGCAATTTATAATCGGAATGTATAGTACTTCGTATTTTGTTGTAGATACACTTGTTCGGTGTATATTATTTATTGTGTTTGGCAAGGGTAAATAAATGGTTAAGTGGTTATCAGGTGGCTCACGGAAAATGGAATAATGTTTTATTATATGTTTTCTAGCATATAATTTGGTGGTTCAAAAAGGAGTTTTTATGTTTTCAAACATAAATTTTTATTGTTTAAATTAAATATTGTTTGCAATATTAAACCTATAATTCACTCAACATTTTTGTTGACAGTTACTCGCATGTTTTATTCTCAGGTTCATGACTGATTGCTTCCGCTGTGCTTAGAGAGTCTGCATATTTATGATGGCAGCTTTTGTTAAACATTAACTTGCATTCTATTTTGTTACATTAAAAAGTGGTTGTTTGTTGACTTTATTTTGGTCAACTTTTGGTTAAAGTATTATTGTATAGTTTTTCTAAACTTATACATTTTAGTAGATTTCCTTTATAGGAAATCATTTTTAAATAAAGAATGCAAGGTTGTTTTATTAAATTCATATAGAGTTTCGATCAAGCTGTGGGACCAAGTGACGGAGCCGTTAAGTGTTTTGTCGGAGTCGGCACAGTTGGTATCAGAGCTCTGGTTGTAGGGAATTAGGCTGCATTGATGTCGTTACCCGGGTCAATAGGGTGCATTAGTGAGTCTAGTCTACAGCCCGGCCTATTATATATTATTTTATGTGATTATTTGTGTCGTGTTGGTATGTATATTGTTATCATACATACATTTCTATTATGTTCTGAATCCGGGAGGAACTCCCATTCCGATTTAAACGTATTCTCCGACTCATGCGAGTTCATCTTTTAAAGGAACACCTCGGTTAGTGAAACCGAGGGGGTGTCATTCTTGACTTCTGGAATTCTCGACATTTCTATGTCATAATTTGTGTTTATTGATATAACATTTGAGTTACATTAAGTGTTCTAAAATTCTCGACATTTCTATGTCATCTATTATGGTGATGTATATAACGTTTGAGTTATATTACGCGAGATGTCATTCTTGACTTCTAAATGCTCGGCATTTCAATGTCAGCTATTATGTTTAGGTATATAACATTTTTGTTATATTACGTGCATTTGTGCCGTTGTGCCTATGTGCTTTGGTTGTTGAAACGGAAAACGTCATTCTTACTTTTAGAGATTCTTGGTACTTCGAAGACATTTTTATGTCATCGTTACTCCTATTCATTACTTTCGATGTCTTTGTCTCTTGTGCTATCCTTAGCACATTGTTAAGAAATTGTTTTAGGGAAATTGTGTTGAAATTCGAGGTTGACCGCGTGTCCCGACCTCATGTAGTGCTATTGGAATGGAACTATGACTTAGTGAAATATAATGGCGTCAGGCCAACGTGATTATATTACGTTAATTCATAAAGAAGTCCCAATATTGTGACATGAGGAATAGAAAGCGAGTCAAAGAAAATTTGTACACCACTCATTCGGAAATTCTAACGTTATTACATGAGTAAGGAAGATACTCATTATCTTATTTGTTGATATGCGAGAGACTCATCTTAACCGAACTACCTACCCCATGTTTTATCATTTATAACTCGCTTGTTAGTGACAGCTTCGCACGTGAATAGTTTTGACCCAAGGACTTGTGTTCTGATAAAAGTCAAGACATTATTTAACTCTTTGGTTTTCATGACCTCGTAGCATTTATTGAAGAGATGTCGCAAGACGATTCAAGTCCATCACCCGAGCTTTAACGATCTTACTTCAACTCGTAACCTCTGTGATGCGGATACCCTGCTTTTCATTAAAAATTTTACACATTTGTGTAATTGGGCGGTTCTCACGAGATTTATGGGCGAATAGAAGTAATGAAATACTTTGTCATGTATACTATTTATAAAATCATATATGTACGTATGAATTCAAATGGACAAATTTACCCTTACCTATTTTGGCTAGTATACACTAATTTATACCTTCAAAATTATTTTAAAACCACTCTTATTGAGTTGTCTAGTTAACTCAAATTGATTTACGTAAAATGGTACACGTTGTACATACTTCTAAATTTACTAAGAGCTTCGTTCCATTTATGGGGTTACATTAGACGTTTAAAGCTTTTTCAAAACTTCTTTGATTGATTACATTAGAATTTTCGCATTACTCTACAGAGTGTTTGGATCACATTTCTTCTCATCCTCCGTTTAAGGATGAAAATTTACCATTAAGTCCATTGATAGAAATTCTTACACCAGTTTGGATGCCGGTTTTATAAAATTTGTTGGAAAGTCTTTGCGCCCATAGAATTTTCCCTCTTATGGTTGGACATGGCCGAAACACAGACCGATAAAGCAAGTTTCTGGGGTACACTCGATGGTCACCCTATTGTAGAAAAGGCGCTAGGTGGGTTTCTACCCCAACTGTTGTTATAGTGGGTATCATGGATATATATTACACTAGACCGTTTGAGGAGTTTCTACTCTCAATATTCGCTGTCAACCGCAACATCAATCCTAGGATTCAATACTTTACGGTGCACGAAATTATTTTTGGAGATTCATCTCACCTGAAGTCAGCCATTCTTTATAACCCATGATTCGCGTTCTTTTCATCCGCACATCAATTTAAGAATATGGATGAATCCTAGATTTCCTCGCTCCTTGTGCTAGGAAGTTCACCCTCGTTTAAAGATCACACATTCCGTACGTCTTCCTTTCGGAAATGTAATGAAAATTTACTTTGAAGTCCATGATCCTCGTTATCTCCTTTGAGAGAGTTGCCTTAAATATCTATGCCACCGATGTGACTACTCCATATATTTCTTCCTTCATTGTTGCAACTTTATTTTATTGAAGAACCTGTTGAAAATATGGACCGAGAGGTAAAGACTCTTAAGCAGAGTAAAATTCCTATTGTTCGAGTTAGATGGAACACCGGACGCGGTCCCGAGTTCACTTGGGAGCATGAAGATTAGATGAAGAAGAAGTACCCGCATTTGTTCCCAAATGCTGAGTCAACCCCTGCACCTGCTTAAATTTCGGGACGAAATTTCCGTAACGGGAAGGTACTGTAACGACCCTACTTTTTCCGTTATCTTTTACCGTTAACTATTTAACGACCGTTAATTGTTATTCGTGCCACGTCATTTCTATGACCTATATTATTATTTTTGTAATAATATATTAATTATTATGTGTTATATGAATATTTGTATTCATATTTTAAATTATACGTTCCTACGAGTCGCGGATTTCTATCCGGCGAATCTTTTCGGTTTTCAAACCAACGGTCGAACTTTTGGAATTTTTAAGTCCTAATTATTTTAAATATGATATTTTGATGTCATATGATTATATATAGTGTTTATATATTTTATTCGTCGCGTACTTATTATCTCTTCGAAAAATCAATCGCGTAGCGGCGTTTTCGCGTTTCGGGTTTCGTTCGGGCGTTCGGGCCACTAGGATTTTGTCATTTATCAAATTGGGCCACTATGGGGCCCACCCCATTCAGTTTTTGGCCGAAAATCCCTTAAGGAGGGGAGTATTTTGTCAAACTTGCAAACTAGTGACCATTACTCTAAACTTCACTACTTACTCTCATTTCTAACCTAATCATCTTATTTTTTTTCACCTCCTTCCTCCCTCTCCTCCCATGAACGTCCCCTTTCATCATCATCATCACCATTTCATCATCAAATCAAGGTTAAGAATTAGGGCTTTCAACATAAACGGATTCCTCTCATCGTTCTCTACGCGTCTATATCACTTGATTATTGATTAGGGTATAAACCCTAACCCTAGATTTTTAATTTTTCTTTATTTTTCTGTATTTTGATTATATTTTATTAGTATGATGATTATTAGTTGTTGTAATGTTGATTGTATTCGTAGAATTACTCGATTGCATATTTTTCGGTTTGATAAAATTGGAACAGCAGCTTTTTCGTGTGTTCTGATATTGTAACTGATGTTGATCATAAAATAAAGTATATAAATGAGTTCCTCTCATCAAGACATTAATTTTAGACTCCGGATTCATGTCGTTTCGATTCCCGGAGCCCTAGTTACGATCAAAGTGGTATTTTGTTAAGATTGAAATGTGATTTTGGTATGAACCAGGTTTGGTCCGACTTTGTGACCATATTTGGTGACTTTAGGGTGTGTTAGTGTGTTACGACTGATGGTGGGGCAAACTTTCATGTTCGGGTCATCTCAATCCGAGCCACGAATCACCCGTTACGTCTAAAACACGTTTTTGATTGAATTGAAGTTCCAAGTAGTGTATTGACTGTATATCATGACTTGTGGGCTGTTCATGGTTTGTTCTTGAGTGTACCAAAGTGTCGGGTGGTTTGCTTAGGCGGAGATATATGTAAGGCTCGCCGAAAACCGACACCCGGGGCTCAAGATACGACTCGATGAACTTTTGATTAAAACTTATGGTTAAATATTAAAACTTATGATAAAAATAATGATTTTCATTATTGATTAATTACTTATGATATAAGAAGTAATTATTATTATTTAAGACTTATGATATATATTTATTATATCATTTAATTATGACTTATGATTTAATTAACATTTTAATTAAACTTATGATTAATAATACTTTTATTATTAATGAAAAATACTTATGATAAGTATTAAACTTATATTATGAGATTATTAGTATTATAGGACTTATAATAAGGATTAAATAATTATTTAATTATTATAAGACTTAGTTATTATTTAATTATTAAATACTTATGATTTAATAAGTATAATTAGAAATTTATGATATGATTAATAATTCATTATTAATTAATAATACTTATGATATGATTTAAAATTTATTATTAATTAATAATACTTATATTATGACTAATATTTAATTAATTAATTAAATACTTATGTTATATTAATTATATCATTTAAACTTATCTAAACTTTAATAATTCATTTTTTTATTTAATTAAACTTATGTTAAGACATAATTATACACTTTTGACTTTAATAAACATTATAACCTATGTTATTATTATAACTTACACTTTTCAAATTAATGTTGACTATGTTTGACCAAGGTTGACTTTTGAGTTGACTTTCGGTTGACTTTGACTTTCAGTTGACTTCTGTTGACTTTCTAAATAAGGAAACTTTCCTAACTTCAAAACTTTCTAAAAATAGAACTTTCCAAAAATAGAAACTTTCCAAAAATAGAAACTTTCCAAAAATAGAAACTTTCCAAAAATAGAAACTTTCCAAAAATAGAAACTTTCCAAAAATAGAAACTTTCCTAAAATAGAAAACTTTCCAAAAATGGAAACCTGCTAAAAATAGAAACTTTCTAAAAATAGAAAGTGTCTGTCCGTATGCTGTTCCGATCAAACCGATGCATGTTGAGTATTGTTCTATGTCTACTTGCAACATGTACAATAGCTATCATACTAAGACTTGACCTAAGTTAGTTATTTATATCGACCTGCTTTATTTATAGGTCGGCGTTGTGATCATTCATGATCACTTTACTTCATTTGCTGTTCGCATAATTGTGTGGTTACTTCGTTTGCTAATAAGGTGAGTTATAGTCCCATTTTCTATTTTAAATCTTTTGGGATGAGAATACATGCAATTTATTTTATATTTTGGACACAAGTGGAAGTTGGTTTAAATTATTCATTGTGAGTTGAACAAAAATATTCCCTAGTCTGGTAACTGTAATCACTGGTTTCTACTGGTGAACGCGAATCCTATGGATAGATCTATCGGGTTTGACAACCCCATTTCGAGCTAGTCGCGCTAGCAATTTATAATCGGAATGTATAGTACTTCGTATTTTGTTGTAGATACACTTGTTCGGTGTATATTATTTATTGTGTTTGGCAAGGGTAAATAAATGGTTAAGTGGTTATCAGGTGGCTCACGGAAAATGGAATAATGTTTTATTATATGTTTTCTAGCATATAATTTGGTGGTTCAAAAAGGAGTTTTTATGTTTTCAAACATAAATTTTTATTGTTTAAATTAAATATTGTTTGCAATATTAAACCTATAATTCACTCAACATTTTTGTTGACAGTTACTCGCATGTTTTATTCTCAGGTTCATGACTGATTGCTTCCGCTGTGCTTAGAGAGTCTGCATATTTATGATGGCAGCTTTTGTTAAACATTAACTTGCATTCTATTTTGTTACATTAAAAAGTGGTTGTTTGTTGACTTTATTTTGGTCAACTTTTGGTTAAAGTATTATTGTATAGTTTTTCTAAACTTATACATTTTAGTAGATTTCCTTTATAGGAAATCATTTTTAAATAAAGAATGCAAGGTTGTTTTATTAAATTCATATAGAGTTTCGATCAAGCTGTGGGACCAAGTGACGGAGCCGTTAAGTGTTTTGTCGGAGTCGTCACAACTATATTGCTTGAGGACAAGCAACGCTCAAGTGTGGAAATATTTAATAATGCTAAAAGCGAACATATATTTTATAGCATTATTCCTCAAGAAAAGACAAGCTTTTAGTTGCAATTGTTCTATTTACAAGTGATATTCGTTTAAATAATAAAAGGTAAAGACAAAAGACAGATTCAACGAATTGAAGACGCAAAGGTCCAAAAAGCTCAAAAGTACAAAATACAATAAAAGAGGTTCCAATTATTGATAAGAAACGTCTCGAAATCACAAGAGTACAAGATTCAAAACGCAAAGTACAAGATATTAAATTGTACGCAAGGACGTTCGAAAATCCGGAACCGGGACCAGAGTCAACTCTCAACGCTCGACGCAACGGACTAAAAATTACAAGTCAACTATGCATATGAATATAATATAATATATAATTAATTCTTAAAATTAATATATATATTATATTATATTTATAAACCGTCGGCACAAGGAAACAAGCAACATGTGAGCTCTCCCAGCTGGCCATGCGATTGCATGGCTAGGAAGAAGAAAGTCCATGCGATCGCATGGCATGAAAAGTCAGGCCACATCCCCTATAAATTCGCAGTTTGGTGAACGCAAAAAACATATCTTTTCTCTTCTCCATTCATACGTAATATTTATATTTATAATTTATATTTTAATTTTAATTATAATTCTAATAATAAGGGTATGTTAGCGAATGTTGTAAGGGTGTAAGTCCCAATTCTGTCCGTGTAACGCTACGCTATTTTTAATCATTGTAAGTTATGTTCAACCTTTTTACATTAATGTCTCGTAGCTAAGTTATTATTATGCTTATTTAATCCGAAGTAATCATGATGTTGGGCTAAAAATATTAAAATTGGGTAATTGGGTTTTGTACCATAATTGGAGTTTGGACAAAAGAACGACACTTGTGGAAATTAGACTATGGGCTATTAATGGGCTTTATATTTGTTTAACTAAATGATAGTTTGTTAATGTTAAATATAAAGATTTACAATTGGGCGTCCCTATAAATTATCATATACACTCGATCGGACACGATGGGCGGGGTATTTATATGTACGAATAATCGTTCATTTAACCGGACACGGGAATGGATTAACAGTCACTAGAATTATTAAAATAGGGGTGAAATTATGTACAAGGACACTTGGCATAATTGTTAACAAAGTATTAAAACCTTGAGTTACACTCAGTCGACATCCTAGTGTAATTATTAAACAAAGTAATAAAACCTTGTTACAGTTTAAGTCCCCAATTAGTTGGAATATTTAACTTCGGGTATAAGGATAATTTGACGAGGACACTCGCACTTTATATTTATGACTGATGGACTGTTATGGACAAAAATCAGACGGACATATTAAATAATCCAGGACAAAGGACAATAAACCCATGGGCATAAAACTAAAATCAACACGTCAAACATCATGATTATGGAAGTTTAAATAAGCATAATTCTTTTATTTCATATTTAATTTCCTTTATTTTATATTTAATTGCACTTCTAATTATCGCATTTTTATTTATTGTTATTGTATTTAATTGCGCTTTTAATTATCGTACTTTTTAATTATCGCAAGTTTATTTTATCGCACTTTTATTATTCGCAATTTCATTATCGTTATTTACTTTACGCTTTAAATTAAGTCTTTTATTTAATATTTTACATTTGGTTTTAACTGCGACTGAAGAATTAAAATCGACAAACCGGTCATTAAACGGTAAAAACCCCCCTTTATAATAATAATATTACTTATATATACATTTGTATTTTTATAAAAGTAAACTAATATAGCGTTAAGCTTTGTTTAAAGATTTTCCCTGTGGAACGAACCGGACTTACTAAAAACTACACTACTGTACGATTAGGTACACTGCCTATAAGTGTTGTAGCAAGGTTTAAGTATATCCATTCTCTAAATAAATAAATATCTTGTGTAAAATTGTATCGTATTTAATAGTATTTCCCTGCTAAAATTTAAGCTATTTTATATACACCTCGCATAACATCAGTTAACTAATCCACTCTCCGATTCACTAAGTGGGAGTTTTGCTTCACTAAGCACCTTTCTCCAAATCCGGTGGAGATCCGATTTACAAGTCTTGTACTTCTCCCTAGATAACAAACCTAATTTTTCTATCCCTTTGAAAGATTACCTCCAACTTAGATCAACTTGTCTTCACCTTGGACAAGTATTAATCCCCAATGAGATTAATCAACTCCCTAGTTCCCTTTAAGGAAGATGATAGCTAAGCTAGCATATGCTTCTAATTACAAAGTACAAAGACTCACCATTTTCTAGTGATGACAATCCTAAGACAATTATAAGGATTAGTACAACACTATGTAAACTCACAAAGATAGTAATTTGAAAGTAAGTTTACAACCCCTTCTATAATCTATGAGATTATAGAACTTCTCTTGCTAATCACAAACATATGTATAAGTGTCATGTTCTTGTGATTCTCTGATGATTTTGATTTGTAACATGCAAGAGGTCCAAGTCTTCAAAGTTCTCCAAGTCTTGCTATTTATATAGAGAGATAAAAAACTAGCCATTGTTGCAGCTAGGACCACGGTCGACCGTGGGTCAACCGCACGCGGTCCAGTCCAAAAACAAAATATCCGTTGTATAACCGTTTGAATCAGTTTTGAACATTATTCTTTGGACTCTTAACTTCATTTAACACCTGTAAAAGATATCCAATATCCTATACAAGTACTATATGCATTAAATGTTCATTTACCTTGGATGTATTGCCTTGATAGTGACTTGTCATGCTCAAAGTGGAATGTCTAACATTCTTGGATACAAGTCATGATAATCATTTGAGGCAATCTCAGTTTTGTCATAATATTTTGTTTGTAATTAACACATTTGCTAAATCCCTATTGGTTGGTCAACATGTCATTAATGACAACAACCTACTTTAATCACAAGCATGCTAGTATTCAAATTTAAACTTGTTTGTAATTAATTAAGTGTGTTAATGATGTCTTGACAATTTAAGCAAGTAATATCAATTAAGCATGTTGTAAGACATCAAGTTAAATCAAATTTAAACCATTCATAAACTTGATTTTAGACTTAAGCAAACTTACGTGTGTTAATGATTCATTACCTTTTTAAGATTACTAGATTATGACATATTAAGCATTATCCAAGTAGCATAATTTGAAGTAGTCCAAATACAAGTTGATGGAATCCCACATAGCAAGATAAGGTTCATACATATGCATATTAAGTAACTACTTAGCATTTAGCACTTAGCACATAGTCTAATAGTACACATGTATTAATAGCAAGTAGTCAAGTAATATTCATGTAATGACTAGAAAGAGATCACTAATTAATCTTGGATTAAACATATAGTGATAACATAGCATTGAACTAAGGCTATGTAAGTTTTACTTGCAAAGTGGCATTTGCAAAATTAATGTATAAGTATATATTAATGTCCAACACATGTAAAAGGAAGGTGCAACTCTTGGTTGGGACTTGGTGACCATCCTAAGTATGTCTAGATACATTGTAGATGTACATGTTTTCCTATAACACTTATGTGTTATCCTTAATCAAGGCTTAATCGTCATTAAGCTGTCATTATGTGTGATAACCAAGATTAGTGTTCTAGTGACCAAAACTCCTTTAGGTATGAAGGAGGCAACCATTCTAAGCATGTTTAAACATGTTTCATAAATTATAGATGCCCCGAAGTGGTCGAACTAAAAACGGTGGAAATTAGGACAGAACCTTTTACGGTTGACCCGTGGTTAATCGTGAAGTCGACCGTGCACACCTGATTTTATAAATCAGGGTGCAAGGCTCCACGGTCTGACCTGCAGTCGACCGTGGACCTAACCGTGTAGCTTATGTTTTCTTTTTAAGCTTTATTTGGTTTTAGTCTTTTGCTAGAGTAAGTGTGGATTTGTGAACTTGTATATTTATGTCAAGATGTCTACCATCACCTTTAGTTATGTGCACATGTCATCATCAAAACACTTATTGTTATGGGTTAACATTAGTACAATCATTAAGCATAATCCCGTATTAATCCACATTCTCCCCCAACAAATGTAACAACTAATTCTATATTCATAATGGAGACTTGTAACTTTTGAAAAGAATATGCTTTTAAGGAAATAGTTATTGGTTATCTCTGTTGCTGTATCTTTTATATATCTTCATAAAAAATGATGAACTTGAATAAAGTTCTGATCCTTCATTTTATTTTAACACTCCCCTCAAGTTGAATAGTGAGATTTCCGACATTCAACTTGACTAATATGTCGTTGAATCGTCTTCCATTGACTGACTTGATAAGGATGTCTGCGAGCTAGTCTTCTGATCTCACAAATGGGAGTGAGATGATTTCTGCTTCGAGCTTTTCCTTGACAAAGTGTTTGTCGATATCCACATGCTTTGTCCGATCATGTTGAATTGGGTTTTTAAATATAGCAATTGTTGCTTCGTTGTCGCAAATAATGTAACTGGTTTCTTCTGGTGGAAATCCGATCTCTAATAATAACTTTCGAATCCATAAAGCATCTTGTACTCCTCGTGCTATCCCTCTGAACTTGGCTTCGGCACTTGAAAGGCCTACAACATTTTGTTTTTTACTCTTCCATGTACCCAGGTTCTCGCGGACTAAAGTGAAATACCCTGATGTGGCTTTTGTGTCTCCTTTTTCACCTCCCCATCTTGTATATGTGTCTAACTGAGTTTTGAGGTGTCCATTTTTTTTAAATATTACTCCATGTCTAATTGTTCCTTTAAGCTATCTTATGATTCTCCACACAACTTCCATGTGATGTACTTGAGGATGATGCATACATTGGTTAACGACTCTTACTGCATACACTATATCTAGGTGAGTATGAGCAAGGTGGATCAGCATTTTAACGATCCTTTGATATTGTTCTTGATCTGCAAGTTCAGCTCCTTATTCTATAAACAGCTTCTGGTTTGGAATTGCAGGGGTCTTGGCTGGTTTGCAGTCAATCATCCATGTTTCAGGCAGTAGATTACGGACATATTTATTTTGACCTATAAATATTGCTTGTTGAGATCTAAGAACTTCAATTCCTAAGAAATATCTTAACCTTTCAAGATCTTTCATTTCAAATTCGTTTGATAACTTTGCTTTTAAGGTGAAAAATTCATCTCGGTGATTCAAAATGCAGAAGATGGATACATTGGTTGGCAAAATGAAATTGGCAAGTGATTGACAATATATTCCCAATGGTAGCATATGATTGTCAATCAACTGGCACAAGATTCGCACTCCCATTGGAAGTGCTATAATAAATAATAAGTTATAGGAAATGATGATTAAAATACCAATTTCTTAGAAAATATTTGAGCATTTTCCAATAGATATGAGCTTGATTTATGAGTCAAAATGAGCTCGTGAATATAGTAACTCGATTAGTCTTTCCGCCCTGGTCCTGTGAAATAAGTATGACTTAAAAAAGTCCAATGGAAAAAGAATAAGTTTAAGGGCCTGTTTACTTTTTTTTACATTAAGTCCTGTATTGATATAGATGGCAATATGGATATAGATGGTAGTATAGAATAATTAATGAAACAAAACTGTTGTTTACTTTTTGTGCTGAACAAACGAATTAAATGTTAAAAATAACTATTTTACCCTAACTATTCTTTTTAAAATTTAATTATGTTTAATAACTAATTACTAAGCCAATTCTTTTTTAAAATTAAATTAAATGATAGAAACGACTAACTTTACTCCAACTCTAACGTCAATCATTTCTCAGATCTAACAACCTAATTCTCTTTACTCTTTGTATTTTCATTGTTGATTATTTTCCATCTTAACCAAATTATTACATTTCATTCTCAAAAGTTCAACCCGTATCCTAAATTCATTGAATAAAAATATCATATATCCCTTTCTATATTCCAAATTATATCCCTTTCTGTCTTCTTTAAATAAAACCCCTCAAAATTAGATGTAATAGTTGAATAAATCTTAGGGTGTAAGTTTGTTACCATATATCCATCGCCGCCAGCACATCCTTTCTCTTCTTCCTTATAATTCACGATTTTTTTTTTTGCTTAATTTGTGCTGCTTTAAATAAAGAAATAATGGAAGAAAGATGAAGATGGGTAGCCAGGTAGCAAGGTAGGGGATATGTAAAGTAAAGAAATAATGGAAGAAGATGAAGATGGGTAGTATTGAGAAAAAAACAATCCATATGAGGACAACAGCTATTTTCTAGCTGACCAATAATCCATCCATTTATTCATTTCATTAATTTAAGTCAAAACGTAAACAAGATTTTAGGTGAACGAATAATGCATTTATTCACCTCAGCCTAATAATCCAAAAGTAAACAAGCCCTAAGTATCCATAGGCTTGTAGGTATGAGTCCAGATGTAGGCAATTTTCCAGCCATAGAGAACAGTCGTCTCAACTGACAACGGAGGCAAGTTTTCTTAAATTTGTTGACTTCATTCAATACTGTAGCTGAGAGTTATGGAAATGCATTGTTTTTTGAAAAGCAAGTAAAGCATGTGTTATTAAATTGAATCAAACTACAAAGTTATATATACATAGCATGAAAGATACACATGTATATTACCATGCAAAATAGCAGCTAACAAATTGCCTCTGACACCCCACACTATTGCGACGGCAGGGGGCTTTCCCAGCAACCTACTTTGCCAAGAGGTGGCAGGAGCGCAACGCGTACGTATTAGACTATGATATATATTTAGCCGATATACTGTGTATCTTCTATATTTAGATAGTGCATATTTAATTGATAGGCAAAATAGCAATGTAAATCTTTTCCTAATTGATAGGCTAGTCAGTTGGAGAATGTGTAGCATATTTACGACACATATTGTAAACGATTGATAATCGAATAATAACAAACTTACATGGTCTCAGGCCTTTCTCCTCTCCCATCCACAACCCTACTTTCTGCCGACTTTTTCATCCTTCTTAGCATACGATGGCAGACAGGCAACCTTTTCATCATGCCTTAACCATATCCAACATAAAAAATCTCATACCTATCACTTTGGAACTCGATAATAGCCTATACAATTCTTGGTATCATCCGTTTAAAATTTACTGTCAAGCTTATGGTGCTCTTGACCATATCCTTCTAACCACCGATGATTCTTCATCTTCGACCACCACCAACTCCACTCTAGATCCTTTGTGGCATCGACTGGATGCTATTGTGTTACAGTGGATCTATGGCACCCTTTCCACTGAACTCCTCAATACGGTTCTTGAACAAGTTGAGACCACTGTCGCTGCTGCTTGGTCTTGATTACAATCCGTGTTTCAAGATAACAAAAATTCTCGAGCCTTATACCTTCACATGCAATTCTCCACACTTAAGCTCGATGATTTTGCCAACGTATCAGCCTACTGTCAATAAATCAAGTCGCTTGCAGACCAATTAATGAATGTTGGGGATAAGGTATCCGAATACCGAATGGTTCTTCAGCTCATCGACAGATTGAATGACAATTTTGACACCGTCGGAACGTATTTCACTCAAATAGACAAATTGCCCACCTTATATGAAGCCCGTTTCAAACTAATTTTGGAAGAGACTCATAAACAAAACAATTGGTACACAATTCCACCAGTGACACTGCTTTAATTTCTTCTTCTTCTTCATTAAATCGACCTCATACAAATTCGCCGGATTATGCTCAGCCATCGAAGCACCCAACCTCCGTTTACAGGAATAATTAAAAAAGGGGTCGCAGTCGAGATACTGGTGGTGGTTATCGAGGAAGAAGCATAAGAGGTCGTGGGGGTAGATACAACTCACAAGGTTATCAATTTAATTGGACTGGATACCCACCCTTTCATTATCAGCAAGTCCAATGGGCTCATCCACCCTGTCCATATCCAACCAACAACTTGGTCAGGCCCAATAGTCAGCCTTCATCTCAGGCGGGTATCCTTGGCCCAAGACCCCAGGCCCATTTTTCTAATGTGTCTTCTTTCGTAGGTTATTTACCTACTGATATCGAAGGTGCTTTGCATACAATGACTCTAAATCGTCCGAAAGATACTTGGTATATGGACACATGGGCTACATCTCATATGGCCTCTAATTCAGGTAATCTCAAGTCTTATTCCCCATTAAAGCAACAAAAACATATAATCGTCAGAAATTTCCATGGCATTCCTATTCATGGCTTCGGCCAATCTACCTTATCAAATTCGTCCCGTCCTTTATATCTACGTAATATACTTCATGCTTCCAACCTAATTAAAAATCTTATTTCTGTACGTCACCTTTCAGTTGATAATAATATTTCCTTAAAATTTGATGCTTTTGGTTTTATTGTGAAGGATTTTCCGCAACACACACCAGTTCTTAGATGCAATAGTACTGGCGACCTCTATCCAATCTCCAATTCCTTACTGAATCATTTGTCAACTCCATCAAATTTTGCTACTTTATCTCTAAATTTATGGCATCACCGTCTTGGACACCCAAGCGTTGAAGTTTTGCGTTTCCTTCGTAATAAAAAGTTTATTGAATGTAATAAAAATCATTTGCATTCTGTTTGTCAATCTTGTGTGTTTAGAAAACATATCAAGTTACCTTTTGTTTCTTCATCATCAATTAGCATTCTACCTTTTGATATAATACATAGTAACCTATGGACTTCTCCAATCCCGAGCACCTCTGGCCACCGTTACTAAATTTTGTTCCTAGATAACTACTCAAATTTTCTATGGACATACTCTCTTACAAATAAATCTGAAGTTTACTACACCTTCCTCAAATTCAATACTTATATTCACACTCAATTTAATAAACCAGTCAAAACTTTTCAATGTGATAACGAAACTGAGTACAATAATAAATAATTCCATCAATTCTGTCAAAATAATGGAATGTCTTTTCGATTCTCTTGTCCTTACACTTCTCGACAAAAAGGAAAATCCAAACGAAAAATACGTGTCATCAAACATAATTCGCACCATTTTGTCACATACATCTTTTCCTCTCTCCTTTTGGCATCAGCATTCGAAATGGCCACATATCTCTTAAATATCATACCGAGTAAATTACTAAACTACCAATCCCTAATTCAAATTCTTTATGGAAGATTTCCCTCCTACTCTCACCTACGCAGGTTTAACACCTTCCCATACCATTAATAAACTTCAACCACGATCGACACCATGCATTTTTTAGGCTATCCTCCTAATCACCGTGAACCTAATGATTCATCATCTCTCGGCATGTTATCTTTGACGAAAAAAATTTCCATTTGCAAACATGTCATCTGCTAACCCTCCATCATATAATACTTACACCGACCCAATACATCCTATTTATACCCATACACCTATACCAAATAGCAATCTACAGCCTCACATTACTCCTCCCTTACAGTCCAGTACCACCCCTGACACTTCATCTCACGACCCACAACTTACTGGGCCATCTTTGAACTCATTTGCGGACCAATCCGATAACACTACCTCACCCACAAATACAACTCATTCTCGTGCATCCACATCTGTGTCTCCCTACAGTTCTGCTACTAGTCACTCTACACATTCTAATAATTCCCAAACCATCTCTCCACCTTCATCCGCTTCCACTACTCCACCACCACTTGGTCGTACTGTCATTACACAAAGTATGACAGGCATTTACAAACCAAAATTTTGTTTAAGCTATCGTCCTCGTCTACTATCTCTCCCATTCCTCGAACTCCCAAAGATGCTCTTTCCGACCCTCATTGGAACATGGCCATGGTCGATGAATATAACGCTTTAATGGATAATAATACTTGGATACTTGTCCCACGGTCACCTGAGATGCATATTATTCGCAGTATGTGGATTTTAAGCACAAATTAAAATCTGACAGCACTCTCGAAAGATATAAAGCAAGACTTGTCGGGGATGGTCGGTCTCAAACTGTTGGCCTTGATTGTACCGAAACACTTAGTACCATTGTGAAACCCGCGACAATACATCTAGTGCTCTCAATTGCCCTCTTAAAATCATGGAATATTAATCAACTAGACGTGAAAAACACATTTCTTCATGGACCACTTAATTAAACTGTCTATATGCACCAACCATATGGTTTTTGGGACTCCTCACGACCGGATCATGTTTGTTTACTTAAAAAGTCACTCTACAGTTTAAAACAAGCTCCGTGTGCGTGGTATCAACGTTTTGCCGTCTTTGCCGCCACTATCGGTTTCTCTAACAGCGGGTCTGACAATTCCTTATTTGTATATCACCATGGTAATCACAAGGGTTATCTTTTGTTGTATGTAGACGACATCATACTAGTTACATCCACTGATGCCCTTCGTACTACCTTGATGAATCTTTTTTCATGTGAATTTTCCACGAAAGACCTCGATCCTCTTAGCTATTTTTTGGGTATCTCAGTCACGTCTAATGCGCAAGGCCTGTTTCTGAGTCAACAAACCTGTGCGCAAGACATTCTCTTCCGTGCCGATATGAAGCATTGCCATTCGGTTCACACTCCGATCGACACAAACAGTAAACTAAGTGCACATAGTGGAAAGTCATACTATAATCCTACTGAATATCGAAGTCTTGCGGGCGCCCTACAGTACTTGACTTTCACTCGACCCGACATTTCATTTTTCGTACAACAAATATGCTTGCACATGCATGACCCGAAGGAATGCCACATGCAAGCCTTACGTCGAATACTTAGATATTTGCGTGGCACCTTGTCTCATGGACCGCAACTCACCAAAGGTCCATTGGCGTCTCTAGTCTCTTACACAGATCCAGATTGGGGTGGTTGTCCCAATACGCGACGGTCTACATATGGTTATTGCGTATTCTTGGGGAATAACTTGGTTTCATGGTCCTCAAAACGGCAACAAACCGTCGCTCCAGCGTCGAGGCAGAATACCGAGGGATTATTAACGAGGTCTCTGAATCTTGTTGGCTTCGGAATGTACTTCTAGAACTCAAATGTCCCATTTCTAAAGCCACGATAGTATTTTGTGATAATGTGAGTTTCTGTCCGGTAATCCAATTTAACACCAGTGCACCAAACACATCGAGATGGATATCCATTTTGTTCGTGAAAAAGTCGCACGTGGCCAAGTTCGCGTACTACACATCCCTACACGTTTTTATATTGCTGATATCTTCACCAAGGGTTTACCACGTGTACTGTTTGAAGACTTTCGTGCCAGTTTGAACGTTCTTCCATCCCGCTCAAACTGAGGGGGTATTTTAGAC